>NC_139930.1:14041920-14094420 GCF_963514095.1 Eutrigla gurnardus | reverse complement strand
GAGGACTAATCATTAATTCGGATGGTTTTCCATATGTCCTTAACTCTGGAAACATTTTGCTTGACCCCCACTGTTTTTGCCTGCAAACTAGAGCGTTATCTGGGACAAAGTTGAATTGTTAGGCTATTGGTTTGGATAATCAGGATATTGTGAATTAAATGCATTCGTTTACTCCGTTAAATATATAGAATGCATGCACGTATCCTCTTCCTACCAACATAGTAATATAATATTAAAATCCACACAAGTTAATATGATATCCAATGATGAAGAGTGTGGGTCATCTTCTCACTGTTAACAAATCGCTCAACATTATGTTTACTTTGAATGGTTTGAATGTAATTCTGAAACACTAAATGAGTGTATTATCTTGGAAAAGGCCAATTCAACGGAGCAGTGTTAGTATCAGTTATATAGCATTAACCCTCCTCGGGGCCATTTCACTTCTACTTTTAGGCCCCAGAGGAAGTTTACCGGAGCAGCTGGGGATTAAGTCCTTAATGGCACTTCAGCGGGAGTTGTTGAAGGATGGGATGAGTTCTTCCATTACATTTCCCTGCCTGGTGTTCTTGGCATTCCACGGATTCAATCTACTTTCACATGCACTTAACTCTAAAATCATTAGGCTACAGCCAGCGCTTCCCTTCAGATGGACGGTGTTACTGCAGACATCAGAGATCAACTGGTTATGAAACCTACATAAGACAGGCTCTTAATTATAGAAACATTATTATGAGGTTTGCACCCAGCAACATTATTGCTGTCTATTTCACGGAACCTCGCCGTCCGTGTCTATGTCACGGAACCTCGCTAAGGGCACAGAATTGAACTGACGTTTTATGATGACAGGACAACAAGCTGAGCCTTCAACAACTGTGAGGGTCGGGGTGATATATTTGGTGTTGAAAATGAACTAAATATTGCTTCAAATGTTGCGTTTCCAAGTCAGAAAGCACGTCCATGGAGTGAGATCTGTACGGGGCATTCCGTGTGTAGACCACGGAGGTCAGTGGCATTGTTTTGCGTTGCCGTGATTTGCGTGGTCATTTCACGCAATTTCGGGTGTTTCCGTTATATTGTCACGGATTTTGAGTTAAGGGTCCGTGGCTATTTCACGGATGTCTGTGAGACCAAGTTGCTTTGATGCAGTCAACTGTAAATTCTGCACTGTCACTCTTCAACCACTAGAGGACTGCAAATACCTGAGATTGAATTTGAATGCAAATGTGTGTGCTCAATCTGAATGTAAACCACTTAGCCTACAGTCAATCATATTGTAACTGTGTACAGGTTAAGGTTGAACTGCATTGAATGCATTACATTTCATAAAGTTAAATATCACATGGAAAACTGACTTGTGAGATAATAAAGAACATTGCAGAACATTCACAATATCAACAATGTTCACCCACATGAACACCTTTTCAAATCAATTGGAATATGATCAATTATTACATGGTAAAGAGGGTCTTGATAAGTGTTAGCCATCAGAAAGTTAAACAGCCAACTGTATTTCTGTGAGAAGTAAATCTCAGGAGGGCTGGTTGAGTAAGATAATAATTCAAAGACAGACACTACTGAGCTTCAAAGGGATCTTAGTGATTACGGAGACTGCTCTCCCAGAGGAAAAGTTTTAAAAACAGATGGTTTTCCCTGGCTGAGCAGAACCAGAGGCAGGTCCTGTCCTTGCCCTCGTCTGATGACGCTCTCACGTGTTGAGTGATGGAAGATTATGGAGTACAAAAACATTTGAGGAGAAAATAATAATCTGGATCAAATTCTGGGCATTAAATCACACTTGTTGTAGCTTAAATCCTTCACTTGATCAGCGGAGGGAAAGGAGACAAATTTAAATATTAGTGTCTGAATTCTCACATGTGCTGTTGTCTCACTGAGCGTGGACTCTGAGGACAGGGGCGATCAGCACCATGGACAGAGGCCTATAGGGAAAATATGCAGGAAACGGATAAAAAAAAAACAATAACACATAAAGGTACCATTAAATGGTTTTATTCTTTCTCAAATGTGAGGCACAAAGAAAGAACAAAAAGGTGAGATAGAGTGATTAGTTAAACTATTCGACTGTCATTTTCTCCATAACGTTCATTTTGTCAATACACGGCAAATCACGTCAATTTCAATTTGTCTGGAAAAGGATGAATTAAGTGTTCGCTCCGTTGCTCACATCACCATCTGCCAACCTGCAAACCTATAAATGCTAAATGCTTTTGAGACGATCATTTCCCATCTAAGATTTTAAAAGCTTTTATTTTGTCTCAAACATATTTCACTTGGGTAACAATATCTGTCTATCTTGTACACACTGTGACCTAATTTCTGCAAGCAGATCATAAAGGTTTCATCTACTCTCACCCAAAGCATCTCTGATGTATTGTTATTGTTATAGATGCACTTTATTGCGTGTGAGCCGTGAATTCGGCCTCTCTCTTTCCATTTCCTCATCTCTTCATCTGTCCATCAGTCCCTGACACCAGGACCTATGATCTCTGCTCTGTTTTATGGTTTACACACACACACACACACACACACACACACACACACACACACAAAATCACATTGTTCAACCTTGAGTGTCCTTCTCCACAGCTGACTGAGAGGCTGAGACAAAAAGAGAGAGATTGAGGGAGATGGGGGAGGTGCAAATACATCAATTATTAATGGGGGAAATCTAATAAGAGGCAGGAGTTTAGATGGGCAGCGGGCGTATTGACAGAAAGACGGAGTCTCTATTTGCTGCAAGGCTACAACATCATTATCCCGTGGAAAACAACGCTGATGTATGAGAATCTGACTGTAATGTTCTACGCTTGTATTCTTTGGCGTTCGAATGCATTTGCTCAGCCGGGTTGCCGTAATTACATTACTTGATGCATTACTCTGTTTGCACGTATGTGTGTGTGGTTGCATGGAGGAGCATTTTGCATGTAGTGTTAAAAGAAACATTGCTCTACACTATCCGTCATTCTCTCCTCCTCATTAAGCTCATATGCCTATTTATTGCATTCTCCGTCTTCATTATCTAGGCGTCGTGGTCTACTCTCCCACCAACCAATTCCAGAATCCAGAACGATGCAATATCATCCTGCTGTCAAAGTACAAACACACACCTAATCCCTCGACACGGTGGGGGAAACAGCCTCTGAGACACAGAGATCCTGTCTGCGTGTGAAGTATTCCGCTGTCCATATTTGCATATTTATTTGATTTGCGGGGTGAAGAGAGCAGCTTTCTAGTTCCTCATTAGGAGTATTTTTGAGTATTCTTAATGTCTTCTTATGTGTGAATGTGCTGGCAGCTCAAGCGGTGTTCATACAAAAAAAACGAATATGAATCCTCTTTCTCTAAAGAAGCAATGAATAGATTTTCGTCCAAACAACGATATGTGCGTGAGAATAGAATAAACTCCAGCTCTCTTTACCAGCAATTGTGTGTACTTCAAATACACAGAAGCTCTGTCGTTTTTTCACCTTTTTAGCTTTAACCTCTGATGTTTAAATTGCCTACATCTTTACCTTAAATCACTGAACGAGGACTAATACTGAATGATCTATTACATTAGATAAGCAGCGTTGATATGTTTTGGTTGCAGTCTGCTGTCCCTAAATGGCAAAAAATAATAAAACAATCAGTTAATGCAGGTTGTGGGTTGTCTGTGTGACTTTAAACAATATCTGACATATTTATTTTCACATTCTGCTGTCAGCATATCATCTCAGCCAAACTCATCTCACTTACCCCCAAAGGTATAAACACACACATAGTTTCAGTATTGTTTGCTGGTTTTGAGATATTAGCTGCTGATACTGTGCCTTCACAAAAAAAATAAGATGAATGCAGTCTCATGTGTATTTAGGGGAATCCATAGACAATGTGGAGAGGTATCTCAATTCTGGTAAACATTGTGAAATGTTGTGACAGCAGGGTGTGTGTTATTCTGAGTCATCTGAAGCACCACCATGAATATATGTCATTCCCCTTGGTCCGGCACTAGACGTGTCAGTGGTGGATACATCCCAGATCCTCTGTAAATAAGGGCTAACCTTCTTCATGGCTAAGCTACCGGGAGTGTCGGGAAATTGTTGCAAATTCTGACAATCACAAGGTGATTTGCTTCAACGTCTTCCCCATCTTCCCCCTCAGTATTCATGCAATCGGTGCAAACAATATGAAAGATTAAAGACTTCTCTGGTGAAAGCAAAGGGGAAATGTGTAGGCGTCGCTTAGAAGAAGACAACTTATGGTCTAATGATGTTTTTTCTCTATGTTTTTTCAACCAGAGGATGTGACCGCATCGTAATTGGATTCTGATTATTTGTGCACATTATTATTTACAGTAAACACAAGTGAGGAATAAAAGCCACATTCAGACATGTTATGTCCCCAAACAGAAGTGCGTAGGTGGAGTTTTCTTTTCATCATCTTGCACTTTGCTTCCACCTCTGTCTGCTTGTCTCAGTCAGTCTTTTACGACTGAAAGGTGCAGAGGCTCCCAGTAATGAGAATCATTTACTTATTCTACCATACATGGAATTTTAGAGGCTTATGAGTTCACTGGAAAGCACCTTAAAAGGACAAAAGTATTACAAATGCTGCGAAGTCTTCAATGACCTTCAGACTTATGGAAATCACAGCAGGAAGAGTGAGAGAAAGAAGCTGACATGGCAGTTCTGTCCCTCACAGAGGCTCGGAGGCTCAGAGGGCCTGGACAGACAATATCAACCCAGAGAGTTTGGGAATTGCAGGCTCTTTTAGTGTTTCCTGTTCTTCTCACTGAAGCAGGGAGTCCTTAAAAAAACCCTCAACTAAACTGGCTACTAACATAAATAATGTAAGGAGGTTTTTTTTAATCCAGTTTAAGGCCTTCAGGCGTGTGCAGTCACATGAATAAAACTGGCACACATCAGAACAGTCCCTTTGAAGGGTGGTCTGAATAAGTGTGAGGAATGAAATCACCATAACAGCGCTGGAAAGACAAAATGTGTGTGTGTGTGTGTGTGTGTGTGTGTGTGTGTGTGTGTGTGTGTGTGTGTGTGTGTGTGTGTGTGTGTGTGCCAGTGAACAGGATTTGCTGACGGTGGTTATACGTGACAGTGTTTGATGCCGCTGTAATATGAAGCTTACATGACATGTTTCATCATGCAAAGTCACAAACTCACATCCCGGAGCACAGGTGTGTCGCACGCCTTTGATAGAGTAACTGTTTAAATAATTACAGTACCCTTACATTCATTTAATTTGGTTTAAAAATACACAGTTGCCCATAAAGTTGGAACGTTTTGTTTCACACAATCCTCTGTTTATTCCTATTTAAATGCATCAGTAATCACTTTTGACCAGGTGCAAAGATCACATTATGTGTCCCAATAACCCAGGTGAAATAAATTCATGCATAGCATTTGTTTAGCGTTATAAAAGACAAATTATTCCAACTTCATGGGCGACCCTGCATATTGAATTCAACTCAGGAATGCAATGTCCTGTAATCTCTGCTAGGTTCAGGCTGTTCTACAGCAACACAGGTGGCAGAGAATATAAGGGTTAGGGTTACATTTAGCTTTTGGGTTTATTTGGTCCCAGAGGTTACAGCAGAGGTAACAGAAGGGCAGTCTGGCTGACCAGAGGCACACCGGAGCCTCTCAAGTGTCCTCTGGTGTGACTTCAGGGCAAACATGAAGTGTCCTATTAGGGCTCAGGCGTATCCTGGTGAAACAAAGACAAAAAGGGGGGAAAAAGAGGCTGAGGCAAACAGACACAGAGGCAGAGAGGTTTATAAATAGATCACCTCTTATACCCCGGCGCTGCCATTGTCTTAACCTCTCATTCTGATTTGCGAAAAGAAAAGTCTTTTCCCACTTCAGCGCTCGTGTCAGATCCACGCTGACAGGAACCCAGAGCGTCTGCAGCGTTGCTTGCTCTAATGATGCCCCAGCTGCCTGCCTCCTCCAGTGTGTGTGTGTGCACTCCTGTCAAGTCAGTTGATGCATTGCTTGATTTCACTGTTCATACGATCTCCGTCTGAAGTGAATTTGTTGGCCGACTCACCGCAGCATGAATAAGTACGACCCTTATTAAAAAAGGAAGGATTTTTTCGGAGCTTCAATGAGTTTTGCAGAGTTTTGCCCATTTTGCAGACGTTCAATAAATCATGCTGATGTGCGATGGAGTAATCAGACAACATTAATGTCACGTGTTAGCAAGAAGCAATCATCTGGCTGTATACTGAATGAAGGAATGGAAACATTAGCAAGTTAACTCTGGTGTCCCACTTTCATAAAAAAAGTTGCTCTGGTGTAAAAAAAAATGCCATAAATATATATATTAATATTATTCTCTACTTTTGTTGAGTTAAATCTTCAGTCTTGATCATAACGACCAAATAGTCAAATTGTAATTCTTCAAATGCCACGACAAAAAAAAAAAACACACACACCAACAAACATTTAATTAGTTAATTTATTTTTATATATGTTTATATATATTTAATTTTGGAGGAGTATTTTGATGGGGACATCACAGTCTGGGATATGTCAGTGATTAGCATCTTTATGCATTGTTATTTTTTATCGATTTTTTTTAATTTTTTATAATGGGAAAATAAAACAACAATCCACAGATGGCATCGAATATAATCAGGCACACTTCAACGGTTTTGTAATCTTTTATATTTTACTAACTCCCTTTTGATTCCGTCTATTCACAGAAGGGCTTCCTTCATGTTTCATTATCTGACACACACACACACACACACACACACACACACACACACACACACACACACACAAAAAAAACACACCTTTATCTCCGACACATCTGGACTCCAATAAGATGAATCCAGCCTTCATCCTCTGCTACCGACTGAGGAAGTGAGGCCTCAGGTGTTTGGCTTCATATAGAAGAGCCTGTTGATCCTTCCCTTCTCCTTGCTTCCCATTCACCCCCCTCCCCTCACCTCCACCGTGGTTTCTCTCCACCGCTCCCTTTGTTAACCCGAGGCCATGTTGCTCCCACAGCACAATCTCAATTGCACATGCTACTTTTTCTTATTTCCCCTCTTCCTTCCCCCTTCACCTGTTATTTTGATTTCCTAGCATTCATTTTTCTCAGTTACACTTTAAGCTCTACCTTCAGAATAACAAATACGATGAACGCTACAGAAGGGGAAATTTCCCACCTTTTATGTGATGTCCATACAGTGTTAATGGGAGATGATTGAATATCAGTTAATTCCTCAGTGTGTGCTATATGGACTGAGAACGCTGAGATCGCTGCAGAATCTGTTCCTTCATCCAGTGTCGTCATGTGACGTAGTTGGATGAAAGAAAAAGCTAAAAGTGGCTAAAGTGGATTAAACTGACACACAAACATGAGCATTGAAGGCACATGCAATGGGAATGGACTATATTATCACAGCCAATTAAAATGCAAATAAAAGCCTGCTTGTTCACCATAACATCGTGGAGCATATACTATCAAATCCTGTGTGCCAATGGCAACATCATTCTTTATGTGGTTGGAGTGACAACGCTCCCTGTTGTTATATAATACAGAAAAGTGTCTTCTGTTCTGTGTCATTATTCTCACGTACACTCATGCCTTCCTACATCTTGTTCCTCAAATTTCCCGGTTCAAACTTATTCTCACACTCTTGAGGAGTATTAGCATGTGTTGTCTCACAAACAAAAACACCCGGCAGTCTCTAACACTGAGTAATTTACTCTCTATTCCTCCTGCCCCGCTCCTTTATATCAATTATTGTTTATTGCACTGTGACACAACCGTCTTGCAAGACAAATCCCTGCGAGTACCCTGTGATTGATTCGCTGGCTTCACACAGCGCGGTGAGTGAGAAAAAGCGCAGAGTCATGTTCGTGGCTTCAAAATGAAGCTTGAGACCTGGGAATAAATATTGTTTGTGTTTGGGGCTACAGGACCGTTCCATTTAATAACTCTTGGCTGGAATTGTTTTGAAGGATTCCAGATATCCTCCATTCCCTTTTCCGTCTCTCTCCTAAAATATTGTCTTTTACAGCGAGAGATGAGCTCAGGCGCCCATACTGGTTTGCAGCTGATGACTTGATGGCCTTTGACTGTAGGAGTTGAAGGTGGCATGAACACAACAGCTTCTGTCACTGGGGGATAATGAGCAGGCACAGACAAGTTGTTGGCTGCCTTATTGGTCTCTTCTTTCACACTCCGTCGACGCTCCACTTCACAACACCAAAATAACAAACAGAAATCTTACACAATTAATCAGGAAGCACGTACACTTGAAGCAAGTTCAAGATGGCGTGTAAAATTCTGATAGAAAACATAGACAGGCATTGAGTGGATCGTACGACTTCTCGATACATTTTGAAAAAAAAAGCTTTGTGTTAGTAAGTTGCACCTTTCACCTGTTTATAGAGAACTTAAAAATGCATTTAAATCCATAATATGTGTCTCATTGTGTCAAATCTCTACACACAAGCCAAATATAATACAAAATTCTCACTGTTATGTAAAAATGCAATCAAAACCAAAACCTATAACAATCCTTTTACGAAAGAAAATGTTGCACACATGAACCATTTGAAGTACTCTTTCAAAGCAGCAACAACACACCGATGTACTTTGTACAAAACGCTGCTGTCTTTAGCACTTTTTGTACTATAATATATTTTTTCATTTTTCCTTTTCCCATATTGATTGGTCTTCAGTGTGTGCTTGTTTTCCAATTCACTCCGTGTAGCCTATGTTTTGCAAGTGTTTTCACAATTATTGCAAGAGAATTCATTCTTGAAGGTGCGTGTGTAATGTCAGAAACCATGTGTTGTGGCTTGTAAGAACTGTGTTACAGAATTGCAAACAAGTGGAAAGCAGATCAATGTGGTGGTGCGTTTGTTTAACTGCCTCACCTTGACAGTTAATATTTAGTTTTTCCATCTTGCTATTTTTTTGGGGTTCCTACTTGTAAACGTAGCATTCCTTGAGGCGGAACTAATTACCGCAGATTTAGCGTTCCGCACGTCATAATTAATTGACGCACTTGACAGTTGAAACGACGGAGACGAGTAACATGGCATGAGCTCTCAAGCTTATATTATGATTCCACAAACTAAAGAGAATTCAAGGACTAAGTAAAGAAGATTAGCCCCTAGCCTACGAGGTATGTTGAGTTACGGTTTATTTCTATACTGTAAAAATGTATGTCACTTAGCCTAGCCACAAGTTAATTAGCATATAATTACGCTAGCGCTATCATACAATACGTAGGAGTATATTACGGTTGTGTTTCTATGACAAACGTGTATATTTGCATTTGTTATAGGAGTGTATAGTGTACGCTTAATATGGTTAACCTGCAAGTTTTCATTTGTGTGTGTAAAACTCGAGCTACGTTCTTTTGGTGAACAGATGCTAGAAAAGATGCTAATTGTGTTAGCTTGATATACTGCCTATTGTACTATTAACCCCCAGTTATTTTGTTAGAAGCCCAAGGATAAACCGTAGAACACTTCAGTTCACAAATATAGTATTTATTCAGGTCACAGGTAAAGTATGGCAGCGCTGGGCTCGGAATGGCAGAGCCCCCACAGGATCTCAGTCAGAGCTAGCCCCGTTTCCGGGTGCTGGTCACATTTTATCTTCTTGGGCTGAGACTGCCCCGTACAGAGGTTGAACTAACTGGTCAGTTATCTCTGATGTGAACTTATAGAAATGTAATATGAAACAAGTATGGGTGTTGTCCTTGAGGCGTGTGTCTATTCTAGCAAACCTAACTGTCAGATCAAAGACGGCCTTGAAGATTCAACGGGTTCCCGCTTTCCAGGTTAACTGTCACACTGTGCTAATGAGCACAACCAGTGATTTATATGAGTTCAGTGAAAAAGTACAAGTCGAAAGTGAACAAAGTAAAAACCAATTCTAACAGTACAGCCTTAGGGACATAATTCTGTAATACATACATGCGCTTCATTAATTGTATATTTTATTTTACTCTTTTAACCCAGTTCTCACGGGTCAGTCTGACTCGTGCCTCGAGTTTACTGCTGAAAGGAGTTACAGCGTAGTTACAGAAGATGTTCATGCTTTTGTCACTTTTAATGTGTAAAACTGCTGTTCTGCACCGATACAGTTGAACTGATTGGTTGATTGATCTCGCTCTAAATAGCCAACATTAGGTGCCTCTGGCTCTCTCCCAGCACTCAGTATTGAGCTTGATTTAATATCACCCTGACTTCCTCTGGGTCCTGGCGAAGTTCAGGTGAAGGTCATCTTGGATCCCTTCTTCAATTTCTCTGCAGACGGCTGACCTCACCCCTGACCAGCCCTTTCGGATGAAAGCTAACCCTTTCATTGGCTCTCAGCCCAATTACCGTGAGTGCATTGATTTAAGTCAATTATGTGGGCCGTCCCTGGTGACCGACCGCTCCTCGGGGCTGAAGATCAATTAACATGATCATTGATTACTTATGTATAATGAGTACGGCTCCAGTTGCGGCTCTCAGCGGGAGTCATGAAAATGTCATTACAGCGCTGTAACATGATGCGGTCCATTTTTAACCGTATTACTTATGATGCTTCTATTTTTATTCCTGGGTTTCCAGCAGCATTTTAATATAAAGAATACACAATTTTAGACCATGTTCAACCCCAAGCTCATCAGATATTATGGATTTCCATGGTCCTGCTCTTGCTCTTCCCTCACTCTTTTCTATACTTCTCTCTTCTATCTTGGCATCCATTGCACAGGCAGAAGAGCTCACCAGACGCCCTATTGATTTGGACGTTTACGCAACATGAGTTTGCGAAGAACGGCAGGGTGTACCTATACGAACAGAATATGTTTAATTCAGAGAGGAGCAGGTGGGTTGGCTCTTGTTGCTTTCCCAAAAACTCTATAAATACATTCACTGCTTTGTCACCGTAAGTATTATCAACATCATGTGTTCTACAAGACAGCTTGTTTGTTCAGCCTGTTTACCAAAAAATCTAACATCTTACAGCAAGAAATAACTGCTGTGGTTCTCTGCTCTCTTACTCATGCAGTATGATTGGTTAGATACTAACTATATCTAGTAAAGTGCACAAATGGTTCCACTTACTTTAATAAAGGCCCACACTCTCCTGAGCTATTTCTGTGCTCTTAGTGTGCGTTCTTTTCCACTTGCCCCCCTGCAAAAATGTGAGCACCGACATATTTATTCTTCAAACAACGGTGGTTAGCATGACAGAAATTCCAAAACCTCTTGACCTCATAGCTCAGATGTTTTTTTTTTCTTCAGCTGAGCAACAACGTTACACAAAAACACAAAAGTTGTTGACCAATAAACGTGTGCATGTGCATGCTTCAATGAACGAGTGTTAATGTGGCTAAAAGGAAAAGAAAATAAGACCTTAATGTCTAAATTGACAGTGTTGCTGGGTGTTAATGGGTGTGGCGTTATTCTGCTGGACCGAGGACCACACAGGAAGTAGTTCACAGCTGCGTCTCAGCGGCGTCCATCTTTCACATAGTTTGTCATTTGCTGCAGTGATTTCTTTTATCTCAAGAGTCTGGTGCAATTTAGGCACCATGCACTTAAAGTTGAATCAAAGTCGTTAATATTAGTTAATTTTTTTAATGTTTAAACTAACATTATGGCCATATCTGAGACATTGTACCTTCCGTGTTGATATTAATAAAATAACTTTATATATTGCATAGATAACAAAAGGAAGAAAGATACTTGCACATATTTGCCTGTAGTGTCTTTTAGTCCTTTTGGATCTTTTTACAGCTGCCTGCAGGATTTCATGAGTACGCAGCCCCCATTATTTTTGAAAATTCTACTGGGAGGAAGGAAAAGGCAAAGGAGAGGAGACGGAGTCACTAGAGAGGTGAGACTGTGAAAGGAAGGAATAATGAGAAGAGTGCTGCGCAGCACAAGGGAGATAAAAGTAAGGCACTTATAAAAAGAGAAGGGTGCATCCGAGGCATCTTTGGTCTAAAACAATGTGGGAATGAGAATTAAATGAATGTAAAAGTTGAGGGAAGAAAGCAGAAAAGAGGATGGGTGGAGAAAACCCGACAGCAGGATGGAGATGTAGAGATGACAGATTTTAGTGTCTGGGGGAAAAAATAAATCTTCAACAGGTGTGAATATTGTCTCAGCCTGCACACACACACACACACACACACAATAAACACACAATGGAGAAATAATTTTCTTTTGGCCAGCTGCCTTGATTTCCTCTTTCATCTAAACCTCTTTCTCTCAGACAAACAAACGCACATTTGCGTATTAAACAATCGGAGAAGGATTTTAAATCAGGACTACACGCTCGTTCGTTTTCTCTCCTTTCCTGTTCCTTGCTAATTAAAAACACAATCTCAAAT
Source organism: Eutrigla gurnardus (assembly GCF_963514095.1). Lineage (NCBI taxonomy): Eukaryota > Metazoa > Chordata > Actinopteri > Perciformes > Triglidae > Eutrigla > Eutrigla gurnardus. Next base: position 14,082,041 of record NC_139930.1, on the reverse strand, counting down.
GATTTGGGGGAGATGTCGTTGATCACTGCAGCTCAAAGAAGGCTAAATTTAGACGTAGTGATTTAGATTGTCTTCACAAGGAAAATTCAATTAAATGAGAACATTTTACAGGTCTTCATTCAAAATAATGATGAAATAAGACCCATTTTTATGAACTATATAGCTATTTAATCAAAGGAACTAAGACTACATTTGAACACGTGTTCACGTTAAACAAGGAGATCGTGAAAGCTTTCCCTTTAGTCTCCCAACAAATGTGTTTCCTCATTCATTTCGGCTCGTCCCCTCTTTAATCCACTGTTTCTAAACCCGGTCACAGTTTCTGTCATTCATTTTGTCTAGCCGTATTAATGAAGGGAATAGCAGGACATATAGATTTGAATAAAGTAATAATAATAACTGTGAGGAAATGAAATCCTTGTATCAGCGAGAGGATAATGAAAAGTATTAGGAAAATCTCTGTGGTATTGGTGTGTTTGTGCACACACACACACACACACACACTACTGCACACATGAATAAAGTATATTCAAGGGAAGTCTATGCAAAGAAGAAACAACTCATATTTTGGTTCATGCTTTTAGTCGAACATTTGCATGCGTGTACATGTAAACCCATCTGCAGATATGCGGACACATGCACGAACATACACCGGCCGTCTCCCAGCGCTGCGTGATCTCCAAAGAGGAAGAGACAGCTGCCTCTCTAAAACTGAACTGTAATTAACACCTTTAAGCCCAACATGCCAGACTCATAAATAAAAGAAACAGATTAAGGGCCTGGGACACATTAAAAGTGGATTAGCTCCATAGATGTAAATATCCCGCGCTCATTTTCATCATGGTTCCCCGGAATCCAGCGGCTGAACCATCATTAGGGAACCGGGAGGGCAGACACGTATGCAAATGTTGAGCGAGAGTATTAAAAACACAGACGCGTCAATCACACATAACTCCTCTGGAGCTAAGTCTGAAAGGATTTACATACTCTACTATGAAATACACACCCATACACAAATCCAGCTATCAGACATCAGAAATGTGCCCACAATTAACATTATACTTAGCTTGCATCAACAGTAAGACCACCGGGAATAATGATGATGGCGATGTATTATTTTTGCACCTGCATTTGGTTGTCATGTAAACTACTACACACCAACAAACAAATAAGGTTTCAAACTGATATTTAATTGATTTCAAGGAGTTTCGGAGTCTGTATTGACCTAAAACCCTGGAACATTTTAATTTAATTGCTCTACCACGGACGCAGTGCTGCTCCAGAATATAAAACATGATCTTAAACATAGCGGTACCATACCAGATGACTGTAGAACCATCATTTGTCATCACAAGACATACGATACAATACACAGCATTTCAGCATAATACGCAGTCTTTTATAGTTTCATGTATTTCAGATGTGACCTGACATCTGTCCTTTGGCTTTACTGAAATATCCATTACTGTTTGCATAATAAAAACACTGACATGGACTCATTGTAATCAGTGGCATAAAATTAAATCACATTATCTGCCAAAGGCCACATACTGGTAGTTAAATTGATGAGTCATGTCATTGTTTTCTGTGCAGGTTGATTAGTCTAATATGCCCCGTTGCTGGTGAATAATAATAGTAATGTTGTCAATTGCTTTGCAAACATAAAGACGGGGTCACAGGAATTAAATGTAGTGAATGAAACTACATTAACATCTAAAAAACCTTTCTGTTTGTTGTGATGGCAAAGAGTAAGAAGGAGAACCACTAAACCAAATATTTGACAGATTGCTTCTCAGGAAACCAGTGATCTGATCGCAAGGTCGGTTCTTACTCAACAGATGGGAGGATTTAGGCAGACGCTCGCGGTCTCTTCCTGATTTATGTTCGTCACCTCTACTCCCATAATGAATGTGATATTTTCCCAATTGAGTATCAGGTAACAATCCCGTTCCCAACACATACTAAAGAAATATTGCAGTAGTACCAAGGCGGCTCTATATTAATTAACAAGCTTTAGATACAGGATTCCTCTATATGTCTCTCTCTCTTCCCTGGTGGCTCCCCCCCTTGCATCTGCTGCTTTTGAAGCAAAAAAACATTAAAGCAGGGGTCTGGAGTGAGTCTCAGGAGATAGAGAGGAAAGATTTGAATGGAAGGCGGAAGATGAAAGTACTGAGATGTTGGATGGGGAAGCAGGAAACAGGCAGCTGGTTGACAAGTAATGATGGAGCATGTGGAGGAGAGGTAGAACAGGCTAGATTGATGCCTCCCGCTGATGGAAAGTAACTAATAATCGTCAAGGTCGAGATCAATGCTGACAATCAGAGCTACCCTTGTATGGGTTTTCTCTCTTCTGTCAATCTCGGCCCTTTTTGGCGTTTTTCTCTCCTCTTCCTATGAAGTGTACATTTCATGGGACGCTGTACGAGCAGCACTTTGCGCGGCTTAAACAAGAAACCTTCAGGTTAGCTGACAGTAGCCTGACTGATACAACACTGACTAAAGCATGAGTTCGCTGGTTTCACTGCTTTGCATCATCTAGCCAACGGTCTGCTTTAGTCAAAGTCGGTTCACTGAGCGTGTTTCCACTTCTAACGTCTGCTCGGCCTCTGTGTTTGGGCAGGTGTGGGTGTACAGTTGCATATCCCAGCAACTTTGAGCGCGTGGGCGTATCACACACGTCCAGCCACAAGAATGCAGGGCAAGTAGCGCATTGCATGCAAATGGTGAGGCAGAAATTGTGCTACTTTCACTTTCTGAATGGCGTGGTCTCTTCACCACAAAAATATAACTTCCTGGACTATTAAAGAAGAGCAAAAAATTAACTGTGTTTTGGGAATAACATGTTCAAAATCGTCTGGTGCAAAATGAATGCACATGTCAACATGTATTAAGAATGAGCCCTTGACGTCATGAATTATCTCTGATGTGTTCAGTAATTCAGCTCTTGAAATGAAATGGCAATTCGTCTGAGTCTCAGGCTGCAGAATTCCTGGATGATATATGATAATGTGTCCCCAAAGGATACATTTGTTTCCCACTTGTCCCCCATGTGCAGGGAGGTCGGGGGGTCAGAGTTAGCTCTGGAACAATGTCGGAGCCAGAAGGCAGTCAACATGTTGCTCAACACAACTTTATCTTCAATCATTCATCTGTTTTAGTTCATCGTGCATTTAAGTTGAAGAAAAGACACTTTTGGACAGTGTGTTTGTGTCTGAAGATCGCATTATGGTCAACAAAAGAGAGTGTGAACTCTTTTGATGGGTGTGTCATTCTGTCACCACCAGTACACAGACACGGAGATAGAGTCTAACAGCCAAAAGCCTGGGCAGTACACATTACTGTGTGTGTGTGTGTGTGTGTGTGTGTGTGTGTGTGTGTGTGTGTGTGTGTGTGTGTGTGTGTGTGTGTGAGTGAGTGTGTGTGTTGGTTATTTGTGTGAGGTTTTGGGGGCAACCGTGTGGTCTCACCTTACCATCACCTGTCACTGACAACAGATGTTCACACGACAGGCTTATTTACCCACCAACCACATTGTGTGTGTGTGTGTGTGTGTGTGTGTGTGTGTGTGTGTCTGCAAGGGAAGCGACCGAAAGTTATTGATTTAAAGGCTAGATATGAAGCAATTCTCCCAAAGTAGATACATACATTCTCTCAAAAGCAAATCCATCTTCTGTGTTCGATACCAGCATTGTGAAAGTGTCATGTCATCGTCCGCTCATTCCACATGATCCTAGTTTGACGACTCTTATCCTCACCTCTCCGAGATAGAAAAGGACAGCCACTCCAAAACATCCTTTTTCATTAACTGCAGTTATGAAGCTGCACATTGTTAGCAGAGTAAATCCCCCCCTCCAGTCCGTAGCCCACCACAGCGCTGCATTAAATGCTCCCGTCTCATCCATCACACACCCACAATAGAGACGTCGTTCACTCCCGAGACAGCTGTTCAGCCACAGCCTCCCGAAGGTGTGTGCATCTGTATGTTCATATGTGCAAACATGAGGGAGCTCATTTGTGTTGCAACTCAAACATCACAATGAGATCATATTCAAAAAAGCAACAAAAGACTTTGTGTCACCTGCATTGTGCTGCGTTGAATGGCATTCATTCACAGATCCTTCGGCAGATTGATTATTCTTTTGTTGACGGTGACGCGGCATCTCCTCCGTAATACATGGAGGACATTTTTTTTTTAATTAGAAAAGAAATTAGGCACCGTGGCCGGCACAATCGCGAGTGCTAATAAGCGGGGAGGAGAATGAGTGAAGCAGAAGGAGATGGATGAATCTTTGCGCCGGCTGATAAAGAGTACAAACGGGCGGTGGGGTGTGAAAGTTAGATTGGTGTTTATCGAAAAGTCTGACCACAGCCAGGGCAGCCTGTGTGCACCCATGTGTGTGAGTCCGCCTTGCTCGTATGCCCATGCCATGCTGGCACCGCCATCTGCTGCCCGTCGAAGTTCTGTCCGGCCCAGCGAGACTCCTCAAACACACACACACACACACACACCAGCAGCCATGTCCTGCTTGTGGTCAGACAGCCAGGTGGCATCGCACCAACTGACCAACGGTTGTCACGCACCCGCTGCGACCTACAGTACACCACGGTCCTCCAACCGAAAGTCCCTCTCTCCTTCCTTCTGCTTCATAATGTGCACATAGGCCTGATTAACGTGCAGAGAGGGTGTCTGTCTGTTCCTTCTGCCATTTGGCCTGTTTCTTTGTGCTTGGATTTAGAACGTAGGAGCTCTTCCTCACGACCACCAAACAAGGTTTATGTGCGTGCTGTGTGTGTGTGTGTGTGTGTGTGTGTGTGTGTGTGTGTGTGTGTTTGAGGAGTCTGAAAAAGAGCTCCTTAGAGGGGGTGTCAGATGGCAGGCGTTGTGTGGATGGGGGGGATGCAGAAACGACGGGGGCAGATGAAGGAAGGGATAGAAGAAAACAGGAGGAGGGGGAGATTGCTCTGTTCTCTGCTCTTTTGTTCTCCTAGATAATATATCTCCACCCCCGTGACTCCAAAAAACCGAGGGGAAGCCCTCCAGTCTTGAAACGGGACTTTCATTCAGGCTTAAACTGCGGTTATGACAACTGGTTATACACGCATATATATTAGCATGAAGAGGCTTTGCTGTTTATTTTCCACCGTTGGAGCTGCAACTGTGTCAGATTTCTCTTTGTCAATTATAAATGTCCTACGTTGCCCTAAAAACCAAACATGCTTTTAATTTAGGCCAAGACTGAGCAGGGGGAAAACATAGAGCCATATCACTGCCAAAAGCCTGGGGGCCAGTTGGTTTAATCTGCCAGGACTAATGAAGAAGCCCGGGTACAGAGACGAGATGATGGTAGAGAAGATATTACAACATCTCCCCTCATTATACTAAGAGCACAACAGTCAGATCGGAGACGGCTGCGGTGCTAGTGACATAACAATTGCAGTCTCTGCCCTCCAAATGTCTCTCAATATCGACACCAAATACGGGAATGCAAACATTTAGGGGAGGCTGAGAGGAAGTGGAGGGCATTGCATGTTACAGTGAAAACGCTGTTCTACTTGCTGTGGCCTGGTTGAGTAGAGCAGCATCTGCAACCCACAAGAAATCTAAAAATACTCCCGCACCATTGACTGCTACTATGCTGTGGCCCCAGTAGGTAGATGAATAACTGTGAGTGTGTGTGTGTGTGTGTGTGTGTGTGTGTGTGTGTGTGTGTGTGAGCGTGTGTGTGTGTGTGCACGTGTTGAAATGGGATTGGGGTACGGCATTGTATTCTGCTGCTGCCTCGCTTACAAGCTCCAACCATAAATCTCTTTGTAACTGTGTGTGTGTGTGTGTGTGTGTGTGTGTGCGTGTGTGTGGGTGATAGGCAGACCTTTGGGCTTCACTCTAAGTTGAAGAGGCAAATTACTGTAAATCCAGTACATTAATAGCCTGTGACTTTTTGCAGGTTTCACATGGGAGAGATAACGTGATATTAGTGTTATATTTTTAAATAAAGACATTTAAAAAAAAATGGTTGCTATAATTGGAAAGTAAGACTTAAAAGGTTGCCAACAATAACAGCAGAATAGAAGTGTGAGCAGAAAGGCGGCGCAGTGTGTAAATTGGTGTCTATATTATAAGGTAATGTGATTATGTCAGTAATCTGTGGGTATCTCATTCAATAGAGGGCGATGGCAATCCTTCTGTGCGTGACAGATGTTACTAATGTTGCTAATGCTACAGTAAAGACTGGCTTTAACTATGCATGGGTCTTTGTTGAAGCACTCAAGCCCACCCAGTGAGCACTAACTGGGATTTCAATGCTGATCTCTACGCTCTGTTTTCAGCCTCTTTTCAACCAACAATATCACAGAAATGTGGATTTTCCAAAGTCACATTTCACTGGTCGGCAAAATGTGGTTTACACAAAGACGTAATTTCTACACATTTAATGTTTCATACAAAATGTCATGAATCTGGAATTATCTTTTGTATTGGAAGCAGTTCTTTACATAATGTAAAATTAGAAGTTGTGTTTAACAGAAATAAGCACCATTGGTTTTATTTTATGCTGCTCACGATGTGGGCTAGGCTAGCTTGTAGAGTTAGCACATCAGAAAATGTTAACCAAAGCCTGTTATAGGGTTAGTTAGATTTTATTACACATATACTTACTTTACTTGTGGACTTGTGTTTTTTTAGTTGGCATACCATGTATGTTTTTCAAAACATAATTCAACGGAAAACATGTGACTTGACATTTTCTTTGTAATTTGAAAAGTTATTTTCATTCTTAATAAATGCCAAAGAATGTCCCTATGTGTCTTAGTGCCCAAATGCTAAGAGTCATGTGTTAATTTTCTAACATCAGGTCTATAGCTTTAGCTACCTTCATATTATTATTAATAATAACGTAATATCGTTTTTGAGACACACACACACACACACACACACACACACACACACATACAGGGATACATATAATGCAAGGCTATAGGGGCCTCTATCCTGCACCAATCTGTTTACTTCAATCTCCCTCTTCCTCCTTCTCTCTCCCTGGCTGCACCGTTGCACCGTTCACCGTACAGGTGCGCGCGAGCAGCGGCTCGAGCCGCTCCACCAATTAGGAGCACCGAGCGTTACCACGTGAACAAATCCCGTTGTCTAAATTCCCACTCGGCAGCGAGCTGCTCGGAGTGAGCGGCAGCGCTGAAAGCCACACTGAGTGGGAAGTAATATCGGCAGCTGAACGGGAGCGGTGTGCAGGTAAATTGCTTCTCTCCCCCCCCCCCCTCCCCTCTTCCCTGGTGACTTTTTGCGCCTTTATGGCCGCGAGGCGCCTCTGGTCGCCTTGTTGTGCGGTTCACGTGCGCGGATCTGGGACGGGATGTCTTGGATTAAATGTGTCGTCGCTTGCGGCTAATTTCTCTGCTCTCCTCCGATCCGCGGGCAGGACGGACAGCATCATCGGTCAGTTGCTCCGCACCGTCTGCGTCTTGAAACTCCGCCACTCCGCTCCTCCCTCCTCCCCCCCCCCCCCCCCCCCTTTCTCTTTCAGGCGCACGAGGCTATTGATAGTTGACAGAAGCCTTCTAATCCCTGGTTGATCTGGCTGACCGGCCACGGCCATTTGCGAAACAAGAATGTTGATTGAACTTTATTTTGCTTCGAGATTTGTTGTAATTGGTAACGTGGTCGCGTGGATTGACGCCGTGCAGGGGGGGGGGGGAGTGTGAGAGGCTTCTTTTGGTGCTGCATGCAAACCAAGCAGAGGGAAGCTTTTATTGCTGAATTATTTATAAGACTGTCTGGGATCGGGAGAGAGTAATGTCTCTCTGGAGAGGGAGTCAGGATATATTCCTAGGTTTTTTTTTAATCAGGATTTCTCCCCACTTCTTATTAAATGTTCAATGTTTTTTTTTTTTTTACTTTAAGATATAGCCTAGGGTAATTAAAAGGCGTTGCTTTCATTTTTATTGTTTGGCAACTAAATCAAATTAAATGCTAACAGGATTAGGCGAAAAATCAATTAGTCGACCAACAGAAAATAAATCGAGCATTTAAGTAATTAACTCACGACTTAAAAAGGAAAGAACAAAACATACTCTGATTTCAGCTTTTTCAAACATCACAATTTCCTGATTTTTCTGAGTGATTCTTTATCGCAGTCGATTAAACATGGACAAAATAAGAACTCTATGAACTTGTTATGGCCACTATTTTCTGACATTACAGCCTCGATTCAATGATTGATATAGACTTATCTGGAAAAATAATATTGCCAGGCTAATTGATGGCGAGAATAATCAATGGTAGTCCTAAATGAATGAAATTAGACGCACTATGTGAATAACAACCCTGTTGTCCACAGCTCTGCGGTTGTTTATTCCACAGTCACTTCTCTGTTCGCCTTAAACACTTCCTCGGAATAATAAACAAACAAGCACATAAACGCAGCGCGCGTGCCCCGCCGTCTATCTTGCCTTCCCGCAGCCCTACTCCACCGGAATGAATCGAGCCAGTCGACGCATGCGCACTCCCCACCACCATTCATCTGTAGGTATCTTCTCGTCCTCTTTCTCGCGTCTCGTGCGCGAGAGGAGAGACCAGCAGGCGGCTCCGGGCTCGCGCTCGCTTCCCCTCTGGTTGTCAAGGCACAAGTAGTCTCGACTCGCTGCTCGTCGCGGCCGGACGGTGACAGCTCACATCGGGGCTCGTTTTTGTCGCACTGAGCTCGGATTTTTCTTGTTTTTTGGCCTGTTTGGATTTCTATGTTTTGGTAGCAGCGACGGAACCATCGACAGTTTGTGGCCAACACCGTAAGTTGGTTGATATTTTCTTTCTAGCTTTGTTTATTTCCTGTATTTTGACGAGAGGGCATAACGTGCGTGCTCAGCGCTGTCACGCTGACAGAGACCGGCAGGAGTTGGGACTTTTCTGTGTAACCGTACTGTTTCGTTATCTAGTCCGTTGCTTGCTTTCGCCTTTGTCATTCCGCGTGGTAAAGGAACCAGAAAGACGAACTTTTCGGCTACACGTGATGAGACGTTAACTTCCCTCGTGCTGTGAGTTTCCGTTGTTTACAGTCGCTGTGTTTGCGGGCGACGTCTTGCTGAATTATCCGGTGAAGGTGGCGGTTTGACTGTATAGGCTCATCTTTTTACAGCAGGTGTCTGACGATAACCCACTTCCGCACTGTGCTGCTAGATAACGATCGCATGTAAACCCACTGAGGGCTGTTTAACATAAATGGTTTTTTTTTGTCCGGTTGCTGGAGATCCTCATACTTGTTCTTTTAGTATCTGTTCAGGGTTTTTCTTCTTCTTCATTTCCCCTTTTTAAACCCACACGAGGCACTGTTGAAAGGGAACTAAAAGTAAGCCATTGAAGTAATTATTTCATCATGGAGGTTATTTCCTCATGCGGTATAAAGCATTACTGTGTGTGTGTGTGTGTGTGTGTGTGTGTGTGTGTGTGTGTGTGTGTCAAAAAATTAAGTTATTATTAATAATAATGTGAACGTGGCTAACCAAAAAGACAATTGAGTACAGACCTGATTTTAGAAAATTAGGCTACACTCATTTTATTTGTTCTTACCTATGTGCAATAAACTGTGTGTGTGTGTGTGTGTCCTGAACTGCTCTCTGTTCTCGCTCAACCAGCTTGCTGGATTACCCAAACCTGTTATGGCTCGGTGGCACAAGCTGCATACTGTATCGTGCAGGACTTTTCCAAACGGTTCCTCTCGGTGCTGAAACAGCTCCATTAAACATGTGGCAGCATTTCTCATTTTTTTTGTGCATGTGTGTGTGGACAGGTTGTTGTGTGTGTGTGTGTGTGTGTGTGTGTGTGTGTGTGTGTGTGTGTGTGTGTGTGTGTGTGTGTGTGTGTGTGTGTGTGTGTGTGTGTGGACAGGTTGTTGTTGTTGTGTGTGTGTGTGGACAGGTTGTTTCTGTATTCATCGCCCGACCCGTTGAGCCGTATTTGGTCTCTGCTGTGGTCTGCTGGTTCTCATTGGTCTGTGCTGGTTTCAGTACTTTATCAGCTCTTTGTGCCCCCTGTTCTCCAGGCTTGACTAATGGTCTGATGCTTTTGGGTTATTTTGGTTTGCTCCACCTTGTTTCAGGAGGTGTCCCAATGAACACACCTGCCCCGGTTTGCTAGAAAAATGTGTCTTTCTTTTAATACCCAGCCCTCGCTTCACTTGCCTGGATAGAGTTGATTTATAGAGTGAAAACACAGACGTCTTTAGTCTTTGCTTGTTGCGGCCACATAATACTCCTCTTGTGCTGCGTACTGTAGACTTTGCGAGAGGGAGAGATTGAGTAATTACATCCTCGCCCGTACGCTTCAAAAATTGTCGCTGAATTTTGCAGTCCAGCCTCTTTTCTTGTGTTGGTTCATGTCTTTTTTCTATGATCCGGTGGCAACTTTCCAAAGTGAGCAGAGTACCGGGGACAGGGGCAGGTTGGGAAAGTGTGCGTACTTGTCTGGTTGAGTGAGTGCGCTCCAGGCCCCCATGAGTACTCTCACAGACCCTTTCTCGCCAGCTTCGACTCTGCAGTGAACTCATGTCAGCATCGATAAGACGGAGGGAAAGAGACAGATACTATACTATGAGTATGTAGTATTTATTTATAAGAATGATTTTCTCTTATCATCTTACTTTTTTGTACGGTATTTTTGCCTTTCGTTGTCCTCTTACACACATACGGCATTCATTTAAGTCTTTGAATTGGTACAAAAATACATTAATCGGAATAGCAGAAATACGTTTTCCATATAAAAGTGGCGAATGAAGCATAATGGATGTGAGTTGTTTCAATGTTTTTTGAAATTACCTTGATTTCTACTAATGGAGCTTACTTGCACCCAGATTCCCAGATTGAGGACGTATGGGGAACTGCAACACAAAGTTAAACCGAGCGTGCATGGCAACGACAAACACAGACAAAGTGGCGTGACAATTAAATAACGGTCACAAACCAGATAACCACCGTTTTGGTTGGGTAAATTTGTTCTAATCTATTCCGCACTCAGTCGGGTCAACAACAGCATTTCATTTGATTTCAAATGGAATCCAGTCAGTTTTATTTATACAGCCCAAACACAAATTTGCTTCAAATCGCTATAACAATTTGAACACTGTCTCTCACCACAGCCCTGATTCTGGTAAGGAAACACAAACACATTGTTTAAAAGGGTAAAAAAGAAAGGCACCTCAGGAAGAGTGACAGTTTTATTTAAAAAAAATGTCTGCTCTCTGTCCTTATTCACGCTGAAGTTGGTCCTCTTCCCTTGTCTGTCTGCTGTCACCTATGTAGCCGAGGAAGCAGCTTCATGGTCCCTCAGCTGCCTGCGTTCTGGTTTGCTTTAAGTAACCTTCCTGGTTTAAACGGTTCAGAATCTCAGTCAAACACACTCTGTAGCTGAGGACTTCCAGCAGCGTCTCAAGGTGCCTCGTTCTCCTGCTGCTGCCTCTGCAGCATGTGCTTTTCTGGTGCCCCAGTGCTTATCAGCGAAACAGGAGTCTGCCTACCAGTTCTCAGATTCTAGCATACAGCAGCATATTCGGAGTCTCATCTGACAAGGAAATGTATCACTAATCCAATTGGCTGGAGCTTTAGTAAAAGCTTTTCTAATTGGCCGACGAGGCAGCTGGCTGCCAAGGTTCCAGTAAGCACAACAGGGAGTTGGGGAGTGTCCCAGTGGTGCTGCGGTGCAGGAGAGACTCAATGGAGATTGTGCTACTGTTTTAGAATATCCATCCACATGGCAATATAAAGGAAGGACCCATCTGCATCCTGCTGACTCAGATCCATCCAGTTGACCTACCTACATTTTCAGCCGTGTTGTTTGTCAAGTGCGCATGCAAATACTCACACACACACACACACACACACACACACACACATTCCATCTACGGGAAAATAAGACTGGCTTTCGTCACACAAACATGAATGAGGAAATGTCTTCCCAACTGGCTAAGGAACAAAGCCATTAACAGAGGAATATTGACTGTGTTTGTGGGGGGGGGGGGGGGGTTATTACAAGAGGAAGACTGTTCTTTTCAGAGAAGAAAAAAAAAAAAAATGCTGCCGCGTACCAACATCCACTACAGCCGTTCCTGTTTCCTTTCACCTCGGTGAGGAATCCAGGAATAGCTCAGAGGGACAGAGACAAGAGATGTGAGAGAGAGGGAGAGAGAGAGAGAGAAACAAAGAGGGACTGCCAGACAGGCGGACAGTGTAGTGTGAGAGATGGCCATGTAAGGTTTCCTGCACCACAGCTTGCACCACCCCACACACAAATGGTGAACCTGAAGCGAACTGTTCTGGCTTTGGTTTCCCAAGTCGCGGTTAACTTGACCTCTGGCTTTGTGTGGCTCCTCTACAATGAAACAAAGGGCAGCCTTCATGATGAGATGTATTGGGGAACTCGTAATAATAGTGAGTTCCTCCCGAGGAATGGCTTGTTCTCTTGTATACTGTACACAATGGATTTCTTTAACAGTTAGTGCATAACCACGTACAACTTAATACTTCGCAGCACTCATGGTCGTCTAGGGCAAAAACCCAATTTCCTTTTTGTGCTTGCTCATGTATTTATCTTAACAATTGGACAATAGTGCTGTTATGCATTCCTACGGAGAGCTAGCTGGTAATGAAATGTGGATTCTTTATGAAGTAATCATTGTCTTAATAGCATCTGAATGAAATTTGATCACTATAATGTTACACACGCATATCAAAAAACTCATATGGCTTAATATAAAAAGAATGTAGAAGCAGAGTTGATTGGTTTAACAAAAAAAAATTGTTAAAATATGGATTTTTGTATGAATTCAGAATCTGTGCGAACAAATCACATGCAGCACAGTGTGTATCATCTTTGCATTGAACAAAGAAAAACAAATATTGACATTTTTTGTCACAGGGGAAAATGCTCCAGCTGGCATTAAGCCCGTAACGTGGGTTCATGCAGAATCGCTGTCCTACAATGCGTGATGAAAAATATCTCAACCAGGCAAAACATCCATATTAATTGTTTGCTTTTCAGTGCATATTAAAAAAAACAGTAAATAATCTCAATAATTGTACAAAAAGTCAATGATCACATACACACACACAGCAAACCTAGTCAGCTTTCAGTACATTTGAGGACTGCATGAAAACATGCTGATTTGATTGACTGGAGTGTGTGTGACCGACATTTCAGGCTTTCAGAGGTCCACTCTGCATATTCCATTTCACTCGCTGATGTGATGATGGATCTACCAGGAGAGGGGTCGGCGGGACGGACATGTGGGCGAGGAGAGGTTAGAATGTGCCTTTTTATTTCAGGCTGGGAGGATTTGTTAGCGTGTAGTCAGCAGCACCACAACAGTTGTTTCCGCACTAATTATACGTCATTTGAAGATGTTGTCAATACACACATCGGTAGACAGTGAACATTCAACAAATGCACGGTGTTGATGGGATTAAGATGCGACACGTGGGAAGTAATGAATGGATTTATTATGACTCTGTGATCTTTGCTTTCCTCTCATTTTTGCTTAATCTCCACTTTGTACTTATATCGGCGAATCTGTCAAAACTAAAAAATAAAACATCAAGCGAAAGGAGGGAATCAATCAGTTACAATTCAATAATAAGTCGACTTGGCCTCCAAACCAAATCCAGGCGATAGAGCTGATAACTACAAGAAATGTCCAGTTGGATATAATGCAGTGAATTTTTTTTTTTTTAGGTCCAATTCCTAATCTTTATGTACATGAGCTTTGATAGGTGGGATGAAAAGTTGCAGTCACAGATTATAGATTGGGGCTTAAATCCAAACCCAGTTCCTCCTTTGCTCCCGTTGTTTTTGTTTGTTTTTGCTGCTTCTTGTCATGTTCTTCTTTCACAAATGCTCGGTTGCATCCTTGTCATTCTGAAACCTGTGTTGTGGTGTTAACAACCGAAACTATTTTTTTGAAAAACCAGTTCCAAGATTAAGTATTACTACACTCTCAGTGTTGCTATGATAACCTGGTTGAAACGGCTTTAGCAAAATGATGACTTGCGGGTACAAACATCATGTACTGAAGGGTGAGTGAAGAGAGTCTTCAGTTTGATAGTTTGGTATGGGGAGGCCCATCTGCTCGATCACTCAACTACCATGCGTCACTGAGTGTCACCTCTCTCTCTGCCGTGCATTCGCTCACACACACATACAGACACACACACACACACACACACACAAACTGACAGCAACATATACCACATGTAATGTGCACTACATGTTGATAAGCCATTTGCACAGACCCTAGCTGAACTCTGAGCTCTCTCTCTCTCTCTCACACAGACACACACACACGAACACACACACACAAACACACACACACACAACTTTCCCCTATCCCCCTCCTCTAATGTCCCAGCTCTGCTTACTGTGTTAAAAAGAGCTGTGATCAGGGAAACCGTAGCTTGCCCTGATGCAGGCTTCCAGGAAACGAGGATCGGGCTATTTATTCAAACCGAGCACGCCATATTTGGACTATGACTGCATGGTTTCCAGTTTGGATCCCGGTATAATTTTACAAATTTGGTTGAACCAAACAAGCGTTTGAAGACTCTTGTAGTATGTTGGGATGTTTATATCCCTGTGTGCTGACAACAGGCCCAGAGGTGTTGTGTTTTCAAATTGTCCGTCCGTCCATACCTTGGTGGTCATACTTCACTGTGACCTCAATCCAGCAACTCAAAAATGAATTTGCCAATTATGACACATTCACACACTTCTAATGTGATTAAATGATGAAGTGATTATATTTTGGACAGAGAAGAATGTAAATGTAAAGTTGGCCTCTTCAGCTAGATATTTTGGTTTACATATATAATTGTATGTTGCATTATTATAGGATAACTAAAAATAAAATGAGAAGAGGTATTCAGCTCAGATTCGAATCCCCCATGTCATAACCTATGTGGTTAAAGTGAATTGAATGAAACGGTTGTTGATGATGACAGCGTGATATGCTGCGTTTATGAGCTTCATCCGTCACCGTTAATTCTCTCCATTCATTTGTTCTCATCAAGACATTAGACAGAGCCGATGAAGGGTTGTTGGCTGCCCTCTTTGGTAACAAATGAATGAAATGCTTTTCCAGCACTTGTTGTAGGTTTGTAGTGTCTGTGTGTGGCAGTTGTTAGCGCATTGAAAAACCTAATCCAGCTCAATCTGCCTTAATCGGTGTTTGACAACAAACAGTGCTGAACATTGGTGGATCGACTTGCTGTTTCAATCCAAAGAGGCGCTTGTTTCCACGACGTACGTATGAAGTAGCACCATCTTTCAGGGTTACACTCACAATTACCTGTGAGTTCTTAAACCTCATAAAGAACGGCATCCATGAGACCAGTCTATACCATGCATTTGTGCCACTTTGAAAGGGACCCTGGATAACAAGTCTGGGGACCAATTTGGAGTCCTTTTGGCACGCTTTGAGAAAATCAGAATAAAAAAAATTGCATCTCTGGAGAAACGAGGTAAAATGATACTTTACTCTTAATGAAATGTCTTAATTGTACTTTTGCCGTGTGCATATGCGTGCCTGCAGGCAGTATTTCCTCTCTACTACAATGACCCAGTGACCAGTGTTAGCAGATTAATTGCTGCTTTCATGTTAAGCTGTGGCGTATCACCCCCGTAATTGGTAATGGAGATTATCAGTTAGATGCGGTGTGGGTATCTCCGTGTTGTGTGTGTGTGCACAGGGGGTGTGCGAGGTTTCTTTATCTGATGAGGAAATTTATCTAATAAAGTAGGATTTATGGGATTCTAGTCTCTCCCCTCTGCACACGCCAGCCCATGCTGACACGCGTTTTTGACAAAACGATATTGCCTATTGCGATGGTTTTACTGAATATGAATTGGGACACATATGGACACGTTACCTGTACATGTTTTTCAAGGCTTCAAGCTTAAATGTATCATTGTTTTTAGTGCTGAAATGAGTTGTTGTTGATTAGAAATTTGACAGTTAAAAAAGCACGTATAAACTCTGAAGATAGACTGATGACAGCTTCTTAAAGATGTTAGGATTGTAAATTTATTACCCTTTTGATTTTCTTTGGCTCAGATTTGAGTAAATTGCTTGTTATTATTTATCATTTTCCAGCTTTAGTATACATTCTTAACCACACTAATAAATTAATAGCTGCAGCTTTTAACCTTGTCGGAAATGATCTCCTTTGTTGCCAATGCGATGCGTCACGTCTACTTTAGGTGACGTGATGACATCAGCAACGAGATAAAACAACAGATTACTGACAAAGTGACATGCGCACACATGTATGTGGGACTCCACAAACACAGAGTGTAGTATCAAGATAGTAATTCACAGTAGACACACATACTTGTGTCATGTGCCTCAGGGCTACTGAGGTGTATCCACCCGTGTTTGTTGTGCATGCTGGGAGGATGGGGATAAAGGGATGCAACAGAGCACTCTTCCACGCACGCACACACACACACACACGCCTGTGAGCAGACACATAGCAGGAGGCTTCACCATATTTCTCCTGAGATCTTTTGGAGAAGCATCATCGTTTCACTCCAGCACACACATCATTGTCAGCCTGACTTGTACGTGAGAAACCACCACTCAGCCAAGTGTGTGTGTGTGTGTGTGTTAATAATTTACACATTTAACATTTAACTTCCTTTCGTGTGGAAATGTATCTAAATGTGGGCCATCGACGTGTGATGATAAACGTATTTGACATGATGCAATTTTTATTTAGAGTTGAAATGTTTCCCATATTTCCACAATGCCCCAGCGGATGCATCTCAAATATGTTCCACTCCGCTGTGGGTTTTATGTGTAGGTGGGGAGAGTAAGAGCCACATGAATGCACTAAATACATAAGGAGATAAGTAATACATAAAAACTTACTTTTTAAAGAACATGTTAAATGCTGGCTACCGTGGGATGTACCTTTTTTTTATTGGAATAAAGAAACGTGATGCGGGTCCAACTCTGACTTTTCGTCCACAGCTCATTAGAGCTATATTCCTACAGCCCTCACCCAGTCTCTCCAAACAGTTGTCGCCACATGTCACACTAGCTTGAACATGCACCTGTGATTGGAAACTGACTGGACTGACGTGTGCAACTTTGATTGGAACTCACTCACAAAGAAGTCCATTTAGAGTTGAGCTATAGCAAACAAACATCTGGCTGTGTGGCGCCATCAGCCTGGCAGGGACGTGAACCAGTTGCAGTGCTTCTTCCAGCTTTCATTGTGAAGGAGTTTGGGCATGACACTGTGGTGATCAAGTGGGCACCTGCCTTCAGTAATGACTCACTGAGTTGGAGATACGACACCTTAAGTAGGCTGAACATTGTCTGCCGGTACATCACTGCAACAACCCCTTCTGTTCCCAATCTCTACAGACCCGGCCACATTACACTGATATCCTGTCATCATGATCTCGGAGGAAGTTGCAAACTTCTGAGAGCTCAGACAGTAAAGGCTCAGTAACGTCAGTGTGTGGAACAGGCAGCCGGGCTCCTCTAAGAGGACAGAACTGTCCCTCGGAAAATAAGTGGTAATAAGAGGTCTGATATATCACCGGGGGGGCCATTGGTTATCATCAAAGTAAAAATGAAACCTAAAAGCAGCCAGCGTAGAGCTGCTAAACAGGATGCTGACATTTGGTGCTGCGGTTTGAACGAGTGTGGAAAAGTGGGAAAGATGCAAAAGACCTTGAAAGTGCTATTTCATCAAGGAGAAATATGTCTTGCATTGTTTCTAAAACACTCTTATCTGTTGAGGTGCTGTCTGTCTCTAAAGTCGTACTGAGTTTACAAGAAAACCTTGTCATAAAGCCATGTGACCCTCGGAAAGTATCCACGTTCCTGTGAGCACTTGTATCTGAAATGAGAGGCCTCATTTGTTAGTGATGTCATAATATTCAGTGAGACATTCATTCAACGGGTGCTGAGACTTACCATCTGCAACCGACTCCGTGTGAAATGATGAACAACGTTTCTGTACATTAGATTTAGTTAGAGATGTCTGCTCTCCATGGTGCTGAAATTCTGTTTTATATTAACGATTGTCTTTCTTTAAAGCTTTTGGACCAGTTGCTCCATATCAGGAGCACAAGGCTTGAAAACAAAAACTGACACGTGTATGTGATGTTTTGTGTCAGGGAAGCGAGAGGAAGAGAGAAAGAAACTCCAAAGAGTTGGTTTGCATAATAAAGTGAGTTATGACATTGAACGATGCAGGTGGAGGCTGTCGTTAATTGCGAATCCATGCCAGGTTTCATGTCCCCTGGCACGCGTCGCTGTCCGCGATACTGTAGGGTGCTTAATGATGACGAGCAGATGTAGAGCGTGCTGAAAGAAGGGGGGGCTGAAAGCTAAATGTCAAGAGTGGAAATGGGCTGTCTGAGCAACTTCCCTCCTCCGGCAGCCGAGCTGCGTGTCCGTCAGACTGAGGGAAACATCCCCCTCGGGACATGTCTGTGTCAGGACGCCAAAACGCGAGTTCCCGCTAAGTGTCACGGAGCGACGCAAACAACTGGCAAACTCCAGAGGGGAGTTATTATTTCCCCCCAAATTAGATTTCTAAACGAAATGAAAGGTGCATGAAAAACCGATCAGCTGAGACACATTGAATCAGCCGGCGCAGCATGTTCGTCCCGTGTTAGCGAGCACATTTCCCTTTCCAGGAACACGACCCGGTTATTTGGCGAATTAAGGTGAAGCAATTTTCCGTGTGGGCACATTTCCAGTTGAACACAGTGATTAGAGAGGGAGGGTTAGAGGTGTTGGTACAGAGGAGGTGGGAGCTCATCTGGATGGTAACGTTTCTGATCACTATGGACTAATAGTATAGGTTTTATTTCTAAGCATCCTGCTCCCAGCAGAAAACCAAACAACAAAACATAGTATTAAATATTTTTTTAGACAAATGATTTGTCAAGGTGGAATATTAGTCTATAGTTCTTGTCATCACTCTGCATCATCGATGGAAACTTGATCAGCGTGACACTGACCTTTGAGCTTATGCTCCTTTTTTATAATGGTACTGCCAGCTGAGGTGTAGTTTGTGGTGACATATATCACACATAATATTATCTTAGTGATGGCTTATAATGCACTTGCTGCTGTAGCTTCTGCACCATTGCAGCTCCAGCAGTTTAAAAGACTGCACTTTCAGTACAGTTTAATAATGTGTTTACTGCTTTGTGCTCTGTGCATTGTTTATCCTTAATGAGTTAAATCCAGACAGACACAACACACGTTGATGCATCAGTGTTTGTTTCTCAAACAACACTGTTGTTAGATATGCGTTTGTTCTTCACAACGTATACAAACAAATACCTCTGTTGCCATACGTCTGTGCTAAATAGGAATCTTTTCTCATGAGGTGTTAACCGTACAGCCTCATGTGAAATGTGGTCTCAGCTCTGCTGAATGAGCGAGGCTGTTATCACAGAGCACAGAATTACATTTTCTCACTCCGTGTAGTTGCAGTCAGACTTCGTACTTTGTCTGGATTTTGTGTAGGCCGCACTGGAATCTTTGTTAGCTAAGTTGTTTCTGATAAATACACACACACACAGACAGGTCTGTCAGCACCGTGTCTGAGTTGACGGTGTCAGGAAGGTGCAATGAATTCCTGAGAGAGATGTTTCTTAAAGAGCAAAGTCTGGGTAAAGACGGACGATTTTAGTTCTGCTAGGATCAGTCGACTAAGGTCAGTCATAAAATGTCTTTATTGTTTTAATGCATCTGCACTTTAAACCTTTCCGTTAGTGGGTTCTAACAATGCACGGCATTGTTCCTGTCAGAAACCAACGGCAGTTTGCTAAACTGTTGTGGCTTCAAATCAACTATGCCAGTGTTGAAATAAATAAGGAAAGAAATGCACATTGACAAACTCATGTTACTGCACTTGTGGCGTACAGCCAGCAGTTACATGGCTGTGGTTGCAGGAGTGTTATACAGAATTATGATAACAATATATTTCATTGCAACGCCACAAGAAAGAAGTTGAAAAGAAGCTTCCATATTGGTTTTGTGGTTTTGCATACTGCAAATTTGTCAGTTAAACAATAGAATATTGAGCGGCGCTTACAGTATTCAAATGCATTAATAGGCTTTTGACTGAACACAGTCGCAAAAAAAGTGGCAGCAATGAAAAGTATCAAACTGTACATTTGAATGATTAACACTGTTGAAATGACAGCATTCAGTTTGAACTCGCAGTAACCTTAAAGCCTTTAAGATTAGTCGCACAATCTAACATTTTTAAATGTTCCACGGTTGCATGAAAACACATAGAAGGCTTGCAGAGGCTACATAGTGCTTCCCTCAGTGACCCCGAGTAGTTATTTGCTGTCAAAGATCTACTGTAGCAACACTGTGCTGCAGTGTTTCTTCAGCTAAAGGTCTCCACATGACAAGGATAATACGGCGTTTTATATTCATCAGGATGGACTCTCTCTGGACTCTCCATTTGAGAGACTGCAGAGCAGCCGGTGCACCATTAAATTATGAGTTATTTAACCCATAAGTATTTCTCTTCTTCCCCGCCATTAAACACCAACGATGTGCGCCACCCTCGTCGCCATCGCATGTACACTCCGGCTCCCAAACACCGATACAGCAGGTGGCTGAGATGCCAAAACATGGAACCCCGGAGGACTGCTGCATTGCATTACATATGCTGCAGTCAGCTCGAGCTATTTCTGTTGCCCCTAGTCAGCCAGCCAAGAATCAGCCATGCCCATTTCGGACCAACCCCGCAGGTTAATCCATTGAGGCCTTGAGTTCTTAATCATTTTAAGCTGTGGATTTATTTTAAGAAGGCTCTATCCAGGCACATGAATGTATGCATTCATGGAAGAGGTTGGCTAATCTACACATAGTTAACAAGAAAGATTACGGAATAGCAGAAACATGGTAAGTAAAAGGGATAAAGTATGCATATAGCAGTAGAATGACCTTCACCGAGAACTTACTTGCAAAATACTCACTTTTTCACTTTATTGCTTACCATCGCCAAAAAAATTGGCATGTGACTGTTTCTGTACAAGAAAAAAAACACAGGTGGGAATTCCCCAAAGTGCAAGAGTATTCATTTGTCTTCTAGATGTATGGCTCGGGCTGACACACATACAGCCAGTGCAGTATGTACAGTGGCCTGATGAATAGTCTGCAGAATAGTTAGTACGCTTACTGCGGTCTTCATCAATAAAGATTTTAATTACTGCTCGGAATTGCTGAGCCACGCATATATTGTATGGTTTATGGCTTCCTCTGATAGCTGTGTTGTTGCTGGGGCAACAGTGGAAAAACCCAGAAACACAGCATGCCAGGAAATATTTGGTGTATGGGATTGTATTTCACAGATTAAAAACTGTGACTCAGAAACTATGATCAAGCTTCACAGTCCATCTGAAAAAGCCTTTAATATTAGAAATAATTTTGCGGGGTTTGTCCAGTTAAGTAAACAAATAATCTTTAATCCTCAGGTACTTAACCCACAGTATGAACACCGGAGAGAAGCCGAGCAGATGCAATGAGAAGAAAGAAAGAAAAGATTAATTTTTTAGAAAAGTATAAATATGGTTTTATGCTCACATTTAGCTAAACCTGTACACAGGTGAGATAGAATGGATTTGTTGTAGGAATGGGACAAAGTGTGTGGCAGAAAACAGAAGAGTGGAGCTAATGCATGAATGATAAGCGTTAATATAATAGTTTAAAGTCCAGAAGGAAAGAGGAGAGACCCAGGAAGGATCTTTGTGCAGAGCCACGTGTGACCGAACACCACAGACAAAATAATTGAGTAACTAGACGGCAATATTGCGGAAAATTAGTTTTTAAATTAAAGCAAATTAAAATTGCATTAAATCCGGCCCAATAAATTACCAACGACTCTTTTAAGAGCACAATATCACATTAGCCAGTGACTTTTGTGCCGCTGATAATAACACGGGGGGGGCAATATAATAACTGGAGTTCACACATCCCTCTTATTCTTACAAGGTTATCAGTCACTTTCACCGTCATTATCATCGGTTCAAGATTGTGTGGCGTTGCTTAACTGCTGGGTAATTAAATGCTGTGTTATGGATAGATTAACTGGCGATGTATTACACACCGTGTCTTATTCAGCCGTTTAGTAGGATGTGTTCAAAATGTGTATTTGTAGGGACGGTTACGGAGAAAGGAAGCTAGAGAGCGGGGTTAATTGCGAGAAGGGAACTCGGGAGTGGAACAGGAGAGCGGCTAGCATGCGTTGCGATGAAGTGGAGGCTATGTTTATTAGCAGTTGAAGGAAGGGATGAGGATGTAGACAGGTAGATGGATGGATGGAGAAACGCGTGGAATAGATGTGCACACAGATCCCTCCCAGCCTTAACAGCCTGAGGTGAAGAGAGAGACTGACTTCTGCTTCACACCGACGGCACAGACGGAATCAATGAGATACCCCTCTTTCTCTCTCTCTCTGTGGGAATTCTCTGACCCAGTTAGCTCCTCCACCAGGCAGCAGCAGAGTTATTTTTACATATTAACAGGAGACAATACTTTGTCCTCTGCCCGTCCTCCCCTCATCTGTATGCCTCCTTCCGCTCCTCTCCTCCTCCATCTTAGCTGTTCCCATCCTGCCCTCCCCTTGTACAATCCTGTGCTTTTCACCCCTCTCTCCTGTATTTATGGATGTAATGATTCATCAACTCCCTGCTTTGTTTGGGACTGGCTTGATATTTCCATAATAGTAATTTGAGCAAAATCAAAAGTATGCATATAAACAAAAGCAAATCATAAATAAATTGACTTTTTTTTTTTTTGATATTACTTTGAGATGTCTAAACCAAGTTTTTTTTTTAACTTAATTTGGTGTTGTACCTGCTGCAGTGTGGCTAAGCTAAGCATCGTAACACAACCAGTGAAAGTCATAAATATACATGCATATTGATATCATATCATAACATATTATTAATACAAACAAAGTGTCTCCTGTGTTCAAATCCCTTTTAATTTCTGCAAAGTGTGACATATTGTGAATCCACTATGTTGCATAAAGCTAGTCAAATAAACACAGCTTCATTCATTTGTTTCTGCATATTTGTTTCCCCTCCTCTCCCCTCCGGAGAGTAAAGGGACAGCGAGTGTTTGCAGGTGTAGACAGGTCATCTATTTGCCACCTAATGATGATGGATGGCAGGACTGCAGCGAGCGGGAGCGGAGAGAAAAGTGGAGCGATGCAGGGAGATAAAGAAATGGCAGAGTAAGAGAAGACTGTTCATATTTGTCTGCTGGCGGGCAGATGGTGGGAGTTTTAGTGATATGTTGATCCTCAAGTGTTTATATCATTTTTGTCATCTACAGCGCCTGATGGCAAACACACACACACACACACACACACACACACACACACACACACACACACACACACACACACACACACACACACATATGTGAGGTGTGCTTGCAAAATGAAGCACACTTCTGAAGATGCATCCACATGCAGAGACATTTCCATCTCTGTCTGACCTGCCTTCTCCGTCCCATTTACAGACATGGGAGATCTCCTCTGTTGTACTCTGTTCCTGTATTTTAGTGGCATAAATATTTATTGTAGTACTGAGTTAGGATCTATATTTAATATATATTCTTTTTGCAAACTACAACGTATTATTGTTGTAATAATCCTTGTCCAAGTTTTAGAAAATAAAATAATAATCACAATCTCCCAGAACCTGCTTGTTTTGGAACACAAAGAGTTTAAAACCATCATTTGAGTTGCGTGTGTTGCTTTGTTTCAATAACCACAATAGATGATTATCACAAAATAAACTGATAACATTCAGAATTTAAGCATTTTATTATTATAATAAAGAAGGAAGCACAGTCCATACTCTGGCCCTTCAACAGCCGCCGGTTTGTTGCTCTTTAGACATGGTGTCGCTGCGGAACAGGAAGACACGCGTGGGGTCACAAGCATCCGCCACACTAGTTATTTAACATCGCCTCTCTACTATGTGACAGCTTCCAGTCTAACACGTTCAATAGGAGTGTGAAGGTAAGGTGGCCAAATAGGATGTGCTGAGACCCCATCTGCTGGGGTTACCACACACACACACACACACACACACACATTGGTAAAGTCTCACCCATCCCAAAGTACAGACAAGTAGGCAGGCTGTAGCTATGGCAACCCAGAGAGGAGGAAAATGATCGGGCAAGGCTCGCATTTGTTAAGAGCCACTGTATGAAGCCTAGGGCGAGACTTAGTCACTCTTTCTCATTTGGTGCTTGTGTGTGTTGGTACAAGAGTGGGTGAGAGAATCACTAGGAGTTGAGACTTCTCCTCCTCGCCCCCCCTTCCTGTCTGTCTGCCTTCTTTCACACTCTTTTTGAGCGCTCTGTCCATCATCAGGCTGCTTTTATAATAGATCTGCTTGAGATCACTGAAGCACGGTCCATAAACCCGGAGAAAGACCGTGAATTGCATCATTGGTTGCATACGCCGGCATGGCTAATTGAATGAAATCAAACACTGGAGAGCTGCGAAGCAGCCGCAGAGTAGCTGCAACATCAAATAGGGCACATAAGCTCAACGTTTCAGTGGAAGGCAGGCATATGTTCCTCCCAGTTTTGATTAGATTTTTCATTGTGTCATTGAGAGTTTTATCACACTCCTCCTTTCTTACCATTTATCCATCTGTGCATTGGCTCCTATAAACAGGAGCCTCTGTTTTGTGATTTCTACCTTTTTTTCTGTGCTCTCGTTATTGATTAATCTGCTGATTAAGTGATTAAAAATGAAGGGGGAAATGCCTGTCCCAATAAAGCTGAAGGTGGCGTCTTTTAAATGATCGTCTTCTCCAACCGTCGCATAACACAGAATAAGAATAACCTCAATAAATGTGGCAGAAAACAAATAGAAAAACAAAAGACTGAAACACTTAATCGATCTTCAAAATATTTGAAGTAGGTGATTAATTGTTTCAGGTCTAAAAAAAACAAACAATACCAAACTTTAACAGAGAAACCATTTTCTGCATCATTTCCACTGATGCAGAACAACCTGTCCGATATCATTTAAACTTGGAAAAAAAATAATGATCTAATATTTTTCTGTATCGCACAGCATGCTGTCAGCCGCAGATGAGTTATTCTTATTACACCATGTTGTTTACTTCTTTCCTCGGTGTGTTTATTGGCGATTCCACGCAGGGTGTATCAGTTATGCCTTGTATGCTGCCTTTGTGTCTATAGGGTCCTGTGTGTGTGTGTGTGTGTGTGTGTGTGTGTGTTCTGCTGCAGAATGGGTTAGTGTTAACTAAGCTGAATGTCGACTCATTTGTGATTTGAGGGACACAGACGTGTGCCCACACACCAGCACCCGTTGCCGTAGCTGTATGGATGACATAGAGGGGGTCTTTATTGATGTTTGAAACAGAGGCGTCTTTGTAGATGTAAGATCACAACCAATGACTGGGGCTTGTTCTCTGTGTGTGTGTGTGTGTGTGTGTTGCAGACTTGCATGAATGTATGAATGATTGTGTAGTTGAGAATAGTGGTGGTGTGTGTGGTACTTTTGGCGTTCAGCTGGCTCAGTAGCAAATCGCTTTAATAAACTGAATAACCCAACCAGAAGGAATATGGCCGCCCTTGTATACCGGTACCTGGAGAAGCATTTAAGCTAAAGTCTGGTCGCTAGATCATTTCTTTCACAGGAGCAGGCTTTTTGATTTCTCCGAACACTTTGCTCCGAGGAATAATGAAATAAAGTCGGCAGCAAATGACTGCAGTGGCTGCATCTGCATAGGCTTAAATTGCTTTTATTGTCAAGGGGAAGGAGGTCACATACAAGAATGAAGAACAACAGGCTGAACCTGGAAACTCCCTACTGCCAACTACTTCCCTCTTACCTCACTCCCACGTCCCTCCTCCTGACCTCACGCTCTCGCTCTTTCGGTTTGCATTAGTCTTGCATCTTCATTTCTCATCGTTTATCGTCCTATATTTCACTGCCGCATTCTGTATCTTGTTGTAACATGGATTTTATCGATAATCATACAAACCAGACCTCCCTGTCTTCACACCTAACCCCCAACCGGCACCTACTCTCCATCCAGCTGCAACCCATCTCAACCTTCACCCTCTGGTTGTTTCCTGATTAGACTTTCAAAGCCGCCAAGGCCAAGTTAGTGGCATGCCTGCCCAGAGAACCAATTTCAGGGCTTCCTTCGCTGTATGTAGGTGTGTGTGTCCTAATACAAAGGTGAGAAGGGTTTGCTCCTCTTAGGCACGCGGTTGTCTATGTACTGCAATCTTCCAGTGCAGCATTTGTAAAATAAAACGCCTGTGTGTGTTTTATATCTGTGGCTTTTTCAGTCGGCTGGTTTCATGCACCTCGGGCTCTGACTTGAACATACTTGCTGTACGAACACTGATACCAGAAGTCTCAGAGCAGAATGAATCCAGAAAATTGTCCATTTATGTTTTTTTAAATGCATACAAATCGGAAGCGTGTATGCAAGAGCATCCCTAATGAAAATGACAGAGATTATCTGGATTAGGATTACATGTAATACTTTAAAATTGAGATCGAGGTTAGGCATACTCTCTCGCATCATAATTACTATTAGAGTGTATGATTTATTAGAAAAGGGATTGTCATTTTAATTTTATTTCGCAAATTGAACAGCAAAACGAATGCAGAATTAAACGGAATGTTCCTTTATATTTTTTTCATGAAAGCACTGGCGTTTCGCAGTGCCGAAGGCAGGGTTCAACAAGAGTTTAAAACTTGTGTTTAACAGATTAAATATGTATGGAAATAAGTAAGTAATTGACCAAAGAAATATCAGTTTACAAACCCAAAGATAACCAAATAGTTGACTGATTGAGGAAGAGAGGGGCAGCCATAACCCTGTAACGTTCGGGGCAGGTTTTCTTTTTTCTAAAAAAGCCCCTGTTTGCTTTACACATCCACCTCTGTTATGTGTTCACACTTCATTAAGTTTATTATTATTGGCTGCAGTCCTCCACTACCTGTCTGGCTAATGGCTTCTACATCACCCAGCGTTACACTGTGAGGGCTCAGGCTCATTAAAGAGCCCCTTTGATCAGGAACGCTGAGCGATTCACCGGTGACGAAGGCTCCTGCGCTCGCGAGAAGCTCCGACAGTGTGAAAGTTGAAGCTTGTTTTTTTTTTTTTGGTGTGGAGTTCCATTTCGGTGTGTACTTTCATATGTTCACACGCGTATTTTCCATTTAATTCCTCCCAGCTTGTCTGATTAGGGAAAATGCAATCAGGGACACTGGCAATCTGTCACTAACAAGTCAGGTTCTTTTACCACCTACTACAGCACAAAATGATGTCTTTGTTTACGCTTCATTGCACCACTGCTCCTCAGTTTGACACTGAGCTTCTGATTTCTCGCGAGCTGTAATGGTTTACAAATGAGATGTGAAGGATCAGCAAATTAGATAATGCTGTCGGCTGAAGGTTTATTTTGCTTTCCCGTGAGCACTCTGTTGAGAACACGTGTCAGTCACTGGAGACCATTACCTGACAGTACGTCTCCATTAACCCCCCCCTTCTGCCACAGAAGGATGATATGAGGTTTTTATTTATTTTTTCATATCCTCCAGCTTTAAACTGATTCGTCAGCGCCTGTTAAAGGTGTGAAAAATGATGTTTAAGCCTAATCTACATTCCATCCTTCACCTCTGTCTGATCCGTCCGCCAGAGATTATCTTTAGATAATGTCTCAATACAGTATGGCTTTATGTAGCGGATTTGTTTGTAATTGTATTCATGATGGATGCCAACTATTGAATATGATGCACAGTTTAAACAAAGATAAGTGTCAGATCATGTTTCCACCAGCTGTCCAACTGACCAAGGTTTTTCCTAAACAAAGCAAACAAAATAAAACAAATTAAATGGGATGAGTCAGTCGTGACAGTCTAGACCTAAGTCAAATAAATACAAAAGTGAAAGAGTTTGTGAGTGTGTGCAGATTTGTGCGTAGACAGAATAAACAGCAATCAGAATGTGACTGAGAACCTGTTTGCCTTGAAGGACCAACACCCACTCCCTCACTCAGGCTCTATTATACACGTTGTACAGGTGCGACCGCTTCCACAAACAACCCAAGGCAAATACCGTAGGTTTGTCCTGCTCTGATTTTCTTGGCTGTGTGAATGTGTCTCATATTTGGAGGAGGGTGCATCAGCGTCTGGCTGCTCTATCAGGTTTTACAGGACTTCACATGGGGAGGGACGTGTGTTTATATAGTGTTAGTATCATTAATGGTGTGGTTCCTCGTGTGCGCATCTGTTTTAGATACAGTGTTGAAGTGAATTGAGTTGTTTGACTTTGGGGTGGAAAGTTTGTCTTGTGCGTCAACATCGCAAATTAACGTGCAAATCGATTTAAACTGACTAACAAACCAGATGAACCTGGTCTTGGGAGGCAAAGTATTCCAGCTTCTTTGAGCTGGATGGAAAGTTACATGATAAAAAACCAATGTACAACATGCATATGTAATGTATACATCTCACCTTCTCCATTATCAAGCTCAGATATAACAGTAGGATCTCAAATACAAACTTTCCGGTGCCTAAAACAAAGAAGAATGGGTCAGCAGTGCTTTAGACGAGCTTCGGAAAGCTGGAAGAATCCAGGCGGCTCCTCTCAAAAGTCGAACGTGTCCTAGAGGAATAAACTCTTCTCTGAAAAACTGTGATACGGCACTAAATGTGTCAGGCTCTTTCTCTGGAAGCGAAATGTGGAAGTGGAATCGATGTTGCATGCACGTGTTTATGTAGCGGCACGTATGCAAATGAGAAAGTTAAAGCCCCGCTTCCTCTGCAGGGACAGGGTCTTCATTTTCTGGTTCGTGAGTGTTTGCACACCTCTGTGTTTTAGTTTATTTCAGTTTCTGTGCCTTCTTATAATATCCTCTCTCACTCTACTATTCATGCTTCCTTTCCCATATCATTTGGTTTTTCCCTAGCCCTTTGCCCTGTCCACTCTGCCCACTCTCCTCATTTGTTCAGGAAGAAGAGGGAAAAGTAATACAATGAGGGTCCACTATGTGCACAAGTGGATTCAGTCCTACTTCAATGCAAAATAATTACTCTTATCGCACAGAGATTAAATATGCATTTGCCTAATGGAGGCTTTAGTCTTTCAACCTCTTGTCTTTAAGTGTCTGTTTAGCTCCGTCTTTCCCCCCTCTTTTGCATTTAGTGGATAGCAGCGCAGCGTCCCCGTGGATATGCTTTTGTTTGTGCAAGGGAGCAAGCAGATGCATGATTGTCACTTTGCAGGCTGCTCACATTCACCGTTTGTCCACACATACCTACGAAAAGTAATTCACTGCAATTCCTACGAAGTCAGGATGTGAAGGGCTGCCTCTGAGGAAGTCGGGTGACGTAGAATAAAGAGCAACAAAGGAGGAGGATGGAGTTGATGGGTTGGTCAGAGAAACACAGAACTTTCACCCAGGAGACTGTTGTTCGTGTACCACGTGAAGGAAAGTCGATTTCGGCTTGTTTTTGTTCAGTGACGTGCCTATTTTATTAAATATGTTTGTTACGTAACAAGCTTATTCATTTTATACAACAAATGCTGTTCTTTTAACCCAAAGTACAATAGTTTCTTAAACCTAACTCAGTCGTTTTAAAACTAAATAAGTCCTACTAATTTCTAGTAGGATGCAAGGAAAATGAAAAATAACTTTTCAGTGATATCACACCGTCGTATGATGATAGATTCTGCTATTTAAGTACTCGAGCGCGAACCTTATTTGCGTCTCATTTTTCCCTTTCATGTCCGCTGGTCAGCGTGTCCCTGAAGTCGAGCTGAACATGATCCTTAAGTGCTGTCGCACTGATGTCAACCGACCTTTGAACTTCTGTCTTCTCAGGAACTGAACCCTGCCTGCTCTGACGCCGTGACTCCAGACAGACACGCTGGCTGACGGACGCTGAAACAGAAGTGGCAGATAGACAGATTGGAGGAGAGAGGGAGGTGAGTGAAAAGAATACCGGAATCCATTCTTATTTACTCTGCTACGTCTCTGTGTGCTACATCCCGGCTTGTTGGCTGTAACACAAAACATATATGCCTATCCGTTCACCTATCTGTACCCATCTATGGACCTTATCTGTCGTTACCATCTGTGTATCTGAATAAACATAAGGCCCACAATCCTCTTGTGGTCCTCGGTATTCCAGCTGAGGATGTCTTTAGGTCAGACACACAGCTGGTCGGCCTGCCACTCCAGTGGTTGCAGAGTTCACTCGCTGCTTTGGTAAACTGCATGCTTATGTTATAGCTTTTATGCAGCCTTCCCCACTATCATCTCAGTGGGAGCGTTCGGGGGTCGGCGCGGCCGCGTGTGTTTATGTGTAAATAATTGATTGCTGTAGAGGTTTTAGTGGATCTCTGGTGAGACCAAACGCAAAGAGCGGCTCCGTGGCCCTGCTCCTCAGTGGGCATCGCTATGTCTGCTGCTGCTGCTGCTCAGTGGGCTCTCTCTGTAGTCTGGGGGGGTTCTTAGTGCTGCTGAGTGGATTAGATGAGTTTAAGAATCATAGAAAAGCTTTGGAGAAATTAACTGATAACTTATTCTTATTGCAAAGCCAAAATAACACTTGATTTTCTCTAAAATGAAGATGACACTTTTTTTTCATTTGAATTGTTTAAGGCTAAATTATATGTTGATTAAACTAAGAAGAACAGCCTCCCTACTTTCCATCTCCCCCTTTCGTTGTCACACCTTTTCTCATCTGTTGCCTCCCCCCTTGCTGCTCTCATTGCTTTATCTTACTTGGCCTTCTGTCACTAAATCTCTTTCTGCTTTCTTCTCGCTTCCTCTTCCTGTGTGTCATCCCGTCTCTCTTTCTTGCCCCTTAGCCGCAGTGTCCTTGAGAAAGCAGTGACTTTGCCGCTGAACGCAGCAAAGCGCATCTCTCTCTCTCTCTCTCTCTCTCTCTTTCTTTCTCTCTCTCTCTCTCTCTCTCTCTCTCGCTTACACATTCTCTCTCAATGACACTCACTCAATCCTCCTGAACACACACACATTTGGTAGGTCCATGACAACACTGTCAAGCAGAACCAGCCCTTACAAGTCTCTTTCCTTTAGTCTCTATAAATAATTCATGGACGGTAACATTGGCTGTACTCTATGCAAATATTTACACACCTATTGCTGAGAAAAAATTGAGACCATCATTTCCTGTGTTTATTTTATTTTATTTTAATCTTTTACTTTACTTTTTAAAATTGTAAATCATCAACCAACTGCTGGCATAATAAAAAGGGCATAATAGGGCATAATTGAGGAAGTGAAAGGGTGTTATTAATAAGGTAACAGATATGTTTCCTTGTGGCCGCTGCCTGTCGATCAGACTCCAACAATGACGCTGTGTAGCATCAAACAAAACAGCCAATAATTCAGCCATTCAGTTAAATTCTCTTGGTTAGACGATGGGCTGTTTAAGAAAACAGGGATTTGATGCACAAGTTCAATTACTCTTCCTTGAGGTTTGTTACAAAATTCTGACAAATTGCCCTCCGGTGACACCACTGTTAGCCTGCCAGCATGGAAACGCAATCCCCTCGTGCCCTCCTCCTCATTAAAAGGTGCCCTCAACTAATCTTAGATCACGACGGCCCATTGTCACAGTTTTCCGTAGCTTTTGAAATATAGATGGAGTCTGATTGTCTGCTTGTAAGATGAGACGTTATAGTCTCTCGATGCTGTTTGTTCCTCGTCGGTCTCCGTTTTCCATTAGAGTCCATAGAGTGCGTATTGGGTCGCTGCTTTTTCCTGCCGCCTTGCGTGTTTTTCTGGTGCGGATCGAGTATCTTGTGGTTACGTAGCTGCAGCAGGAGACGTGTTTTTGTAACTGCATCTAAGTGAGTGTTTAGATGACAGTCGGACTCGAGTCATATAGTGCAGGACAGTCGATACGGTTTTATCTACGTCAAATCAACATCAGCACACTTCAGCAGTGACGATATCTGTGCTGCCATGTTATCTCTCTCCATCTGTGTGTGTGTGTGTGTGTGTGTGTGTCTCCCTCGCTCTTCCTTATGTTAAGTCCGACGCTCGGCTGAAAATGCTTGCGTAGCCATGGCGACCAATCCCAAGGGGAAAAGTTGCTGCTGAATCTCTCGCTCTCTTTTCTCTCCTTTGTCTCATGTCTTGTTGCAACGCACACACACACACACACACACAAACACATACCCCAGCAAACCAGAATGTCAAAGCAGAGGAGATTCACTTTGTGAGTCACATGTTGTTTTGGTCCGTTTGGCATCGAGTTCTATAAAGCAGGGCTGGGTGCCTTTTTAAGACCAGAATAACCTGGTGTCAGGTCGATACTGCTCCAGTCAAACGATACCTGCTTCCAATCCGTTTTGTACCCATAGGGGAAAAAAACAACTATTTGTAAGCGTTCTTCAGTTTAAGGCAACGTGTGATTGACCCACTACCATAGCAACCACAGCACACAGTCTGTTGTTGTCAAGCGTGATGTATTTGAGCAGGTTGGTCGTTCAGGATGCCGAGATGCTACCACAACGTTTGAAAAGTATGGCTGTATTATTCAATTTTTTGTGCTTTTTGATTATATTTTTTTTAAAGTTTCTCTTGTAATGACACGTTCCTTATTTATTAAGCGTTCCTTTAATGTGTGGTCTTAATGGAGGTGGCCTTGGGCAGGACAGATGGGATATTTGAAAGTGCAGGAAATACAATTTAGTCAATTCATGATCATTGTTAATTATTAATGTTTCTGTGCTCGGCAAAAGTTTGATTTAATATTAATATAAAGCATTTTTGTTATAAAGTGTTAAAAAGATGAAAGTTCAAATGAGTGGTTTCAGCCACGGCTCCCCGGGCTTTTCTCGTCTCCCTTCACACCCTCTCCCTTGTTCTTTTATCCCCCTGCCTCCACTTCCTTCCTTCCTTCCTTCCTTCCTGTCCCCACCTTTCTCCATTCATCCATTTTCTCCCTCCCGGTTCCCCCCGTTACTCTTCTATTCTCCCTTGGTGTTCATACTCTTCACTATTTCATCACTCTTCCTCCTCTTTCTCCCGCGTTGCGCTTCCTACCTTGTAGCTCAATTATTCTTATCTAAATCAGCCACACCCTGTCGTTCAACCCATTTCACCATCTCACTCTCCTTTATATCATCCTGATCCCTAATCCCCCCCTGCACACACACACACACACACACACACACACACACACACACACACACACACACACACACACACACACACACACACCTATCTCCCTCTCCTCACCTCATGCTGTAAACCTTTTCTGCCTACCTCATTCCTATCCTTTCCCTCTCGTGTTCCCTTGTTTCTAACCTCCCTCATGCCTCCCTCTCTCCCACCACACACACACACCCTTTACCCCGCCCTTCCTCTTCTCTCCCCCTCCTCCTGCTCCTTCCTTTCTCCCTCGCGGTCCCTCCGTGTTCTCCCCAGAGTCAGAGAGACGGACAGGAAGGAAGTGTGTAATGAAACGGCCATATCGAGCACACTGCCCAAATTGACCTGGAATGAATGGAGTCACTGATCAGCTCCTGCTCAAGCTGTGCAGATGAAGAAGTTGGGGGAGAAAGTGAATTAGCCCAACGTAGCACACGTTTTAGGAATACTGTTATCGGACAAAAAACATGTTTGCTTGGCGTATCTGTGAGAAACGATCAATGTATGTGTGCATTTAGATGGAAATGCTGTTGTGAGCTTTATTTTAAATAATAAATACATACAAAAAAAACTTTTTTTTTTACCCTGCTGCATTCTGCCTGAAATCAATACTTGGCAACGTCCATGAATTCAGTCATTTCAGCCGAAGGAGGAAGCTATCTGTATTCAAGAGAGTAAGAGAACCGAGAGGCACGCAGGCGAGGCAGCAGCTAAAGACGGCGAACATTAGAAAAACACCGACAAACAGAAAATACACTGGAATGATAGGATTCAATCTCTTCAGTCACTGACGTTGTTCCATGTTTATTAATGCCCAAAATATAAGATGATGTAATTCTGAGTCCAGCCTGTGAAATTAATTTCTTAAAATACGTGATCCTTCAATGTTATTTGGCTTTCGTAATACATCGCGCTAATCTGCTCATCTGCCACCAACCGCCACACTACTGCTTTTATTAATGAAAATGGAGAGCGGACACACCGCTGGGATATCAGGCACTACTACAGTGTGTGTGTGTGTGGGCGTGTGTGTGTGGGCGTGTGTGCATGTGTGTGTGTGTGTGTGTGTGTGTGTGTGTGTGTGTGTGTGTGTGTGTGTGTGTGTGTGTGTGTGTGTGTGTGTGTGTGTGTTCCAGCTTGCCTGCCAATGTCTCGGAGCCCATTAGGCAATTGGTCCACATCTGGACAACCCTAGCTGTCCTCATGCGCTCACAACCCACACTGTAAGGTATACATTTCAGCAACATGACATAGCGTGCCCCGCTGATTGCCTTTGACCTCACCTCAGCATGAAACTCATTGTTTCAAATCACAGCATTTAATTTTGTTTCTCCACGTCATCGATACAGCTGGACAAAACATGACGTTTATGACGTTTTCATCTTCAAAGCTTCTATTTTATTTGACATTTTCTTTCTCACTTCTCTTCTGTTCCTCTCTACCATCCTCACTTGTGTGCCCATATAACCTGGCTTCAAAATCTATATTAATCTTTATTATTATGAAGTCGATATATCTATAATTTGCAGCTTGTTGGTACTCTTTCCGTTGCCTGTTCATTTATTTATACATTATTAAATAATAGTGTCAGTAGGATGCTCTTTTGTGGACTTAATGCGACTGCTGGCGTTTTTGTGATAAGTGTTCATAACCACTTACATATTCCCAAACCTGCTCGGACAAACACACACAGACACACTCTCACACACACACACACACACACACACACACACAAAGGGACGGGGGTGCGACAGCGTTGTGTGTTGGCAAACATGAGCTTAGCAGTGAAGAGCCTTTCAAGCAGGATTAAGCTGTGAAGTGTCAATGGATCAGACAACTAGGCCAAAGACCATGAGGATATCACTTAGACCGCAGCAATCGGTAGCAGTGTGCCTGCAGTGTGTATGTACAGTAGGATGTAAAATAGAGAGTAGGAAACACACACATACTGTATGCATATTCACAAGTCATCCCACAGACTATGGACTGTGGAGCCTTGGCAGAGCCCTGGCAGCACCATCTGTTCCTGCTGAAATCAGCACAGCACGAGCCT
The DNA here is from genome assembly GCF_963514095.1 of Eutrigla gurnardus. Lineage (NCBI taxonomy): Eukaryota > Metazoa > Chordata > Actinopteri > Perciformes > Triglidae > Eutrigla > Eutrigla gurnardus. The sequence continues at coordinate 14,046,734 of NC_139930.1, read as the reverse complement.
AGCAGCACACACACACACACACACACACACACACACACACACACACACACACACACACACACACACACACACACACACACGCACTCGGTTGCAGCTTGCTTCAGTTCTGGCATAGTGATAGTCTATTTATTCCCCACGCTGACGCAGGACAGTATTCAATTGTGTGTGTGCGTGTGTGTATGTGGCAGTTAAGTTTTCACTTAAATGTAAGGTAAGCCATGGAGACGACAGGTGAGGCTGAGATGACTAATGCTAAGCTCATTTTAAGACGACGTTGATGCATAAATATATATACGGTAGGCAGGTCTCTCTCCCTCTCTGCCATCAGCAGGAACACATCCACCTTTTTCTCCATTTTAATAATCAATTGAGGGGAGTAACACGCCCCTGTCAATGTTATCTATTTCCATCCCAGAAGCCAAATCAGCGTTTCCTCTGCGTTCTGCCGCCTCATCAATACTCGGCGCTCTGACCTCCCCTGACCTCCACCTGCACAGAACCACGGTGTAGTACTGAAACGCATGCAGGGTAGCTGAGTGTCTCATTTCGAGGTAAGCAGGGAATAGAAAGTCAAACGTGCAAAGGGTAAATGAAAGGAGCTCATCAGTGGTCACAGAATTCAATGTCTGAGTTCAACAAAACTTGACCTGAACCGTGTTCTGCTGATGATATGGATTAGGACACCAATTTGAATCAATAAACCCAAGCATGGTCATTCCTCTTCATTTGTACCTTTCTTAAAAATAAGAGCCATTGGACTGTTGTGGCAGGAGTGGACCTCCATTGTTGAGTCATCACATTGAGCATCTATTTAAATGAAGTGCTTTTACTAAGAAACCATTGCTGTTTTATTTATTTTTTTTAAAGTTCTGTAAGTAGAATAAAACACTGAAGGGCTTATGTCAGCACCCCCCTCACAAAATAGATAATAAACAAACTTAAACAAATAAGGATGCCAATGGCATCTAATACCAGACATGCTGAGGCTGAAAGACTGAACATGTTGTTAATAAAACAGCGGGAACAGAGAAGTAGGAGGGCTAAGATAAATTGGAACAGACCAGGTGTATAAGTTGAGATCAGCGGGGAAATCAGCGTGGTAGTCAGTAGCAGAAGTAATTGCTTTTTGTGTGTGTGTGTGTGTGTGTGTGTGTGTGTGTGTGTGTGTGTGTGTGTGTGTGTGTGTGTGTGTGTGTGTGTGTGTGTGTGTGTGTGTGTGTGTGTGTGTGTGTGTGTGTGTGTGTGTGTGTGCGCTCAGTAGAGTCAGTGTGTCCACTGCGAGGAGACGAGAAGCATGCTCACTTGTTCCTGAGACAAATCTATCCATCTATTTTCGACACTTTCTTTTTCAGAATATGTGGGCAATAAATGAAGTACTTAGCAACAGCAGAAGTCGAACCTGCCTTTGCATTAAGCTGAAATAGACACGGGATAAATGTGTTGAATTGTGTACCCACTATAATCTTAACGTGTATGGAAATTATTCATTTGCATTCACCTCGGCTCCCGGGTGTAAAACAGTTCCAGATTAAATGCCTGGAATGAAAACCAGCAGGGCTCCTTGTTCTGAGGGCTGGAAGAGAGAGACATAGTTTTAAATAAATGTGATTTACTTTTTGTTTTTTAACGAATGTGTGTTGTATTGTAGAGGAACGGCCAGAGAAAATGCAAAACAAATGCATCAATAAGTCAGGGAGGAACACAGAAACGGAGAAAGAAAGCAAAACAGCCGTTTATATAAGGAATATAGATTGAATACAGTGTGTACACGCACCTTCTTTTGACTTTGAGAGGAATGCAACTGATAATTAACAGGAATTTGGAAAGACAACAACACCATTACGCCCGATGCGGTACATACCTGACACCACATCCCTGGTGTCCTTCCCCCCCTAATATCCTTCCAGCGTGTGTCGATCCTGCTGCATATTTCTGCATTAATGAGACATAATGCAGACAATATCTACAGCACGTCACTTCCTCCTGATCATGCCTCACCATGCGGGGTTTATGTTCAAGAGAAGTGCGTGAACACCGATGCATTTGAGTGCGAGTAGTTTGCACATTGTGCATATATTTGTGCAGATGGAAACTTTTTGTGGGCTGGAAGAAAATGAAGAAAAAGAAGAACGGTTTCCATCCCTCCTCTGCATAAGAGGGGGCTAAAGCAAATTTTAAAAGTCTTCCTGACGCTACGTTTAAATATGCTGTTAACGTCTTCGCTCACTGGAGCCGGTTTGTTTTCGTCACCTTTAATGGCGTGCGGGTTCACGGACGCATACACTTTGCATTTGTGTCCGCCGGCCCGGGAGTATCAGTCTTGCGTCCTGCCGTTCAGGATCGCCCGGCTCTAATATTTATGAGGTGTTTGGTCCTGGCCCTGTCACCACCACTGGCCAGGCATTCCTCTCCGATTTTGATGACTGGCTGATTATTTCCGTAATGCGGGAGCAAGCAATCATGCACGGCCCCTTCCCGCTGTGCGAGCCAGACAGGCATACAGTGAAGTAGCGAAAGGCAACCTTACACTTAGACAGCAGGCAGCTTATCTGGGCACGTCTCTCCACTCTCAGTGAAATACATCCTCTTCCTTTGGCTGCAGGGCATGCTGTCTTCGGCCTCCACGGTAGTGCCATCGGATAAATGGTCTCCACACACTGTACACCAAGTCGAACAAGAGGGTTCAGGATATCCGGCTTTTGCCTCAAGCCCTAAAACAACAAGGAGAACAGTGTATCTAACCAAGAGGCCAATCCTCAGAATGTTAGACTTCTACCTATTGTCTATTTCCCGTTCTCATATTTTCTTATACGCCAATGAAATGCTTCCTGAATTCTAGAAAGGTACAAGAATGCAGAACAAAATGCAAGTTGTTATCGGAGAAAGAAATCAATGTTTATTTCTAGAAAGGAACTCAGTTCATTATGGGAAGGAAGAGCCCTCACAATAAGCTTGTACTGTGTATGTCTAAATGCAAACCATTGTTCTGTTGGCACAGCTGTGGTGCTTGTTATAGTTGTTGTGACAATGTGTCTTGATGAAATGAAATACGACTGGAACGTAGTCTTTGCTGCTCTCCGTTGTGCAAATGGGAGCAACCTTTTTTTCAAAAAATCATAACTTACTTTCAGCAAACCATTTCGCTCCTGCGGCAATAAAAGAAAACCTTTCAGACGGCCTGTTAAAGTGTGCTATACTGGATATACAAGCATTCTAAAAGCTCTCTAAAAGCTCTGCATGAACAAGGAACAAAAGGCAAGAATAGGAAATAAGGAAATGGATGAAGAAATTAGATTTTGCTGGTTGGAGATCAGTAAAGATTATGTGGAGAAACAGACATGGAAAGAAAAATAGTTTATAGAGAATCTTCATCAAAATTCAAAAAGAACAGAGACGACACTCTTCTTTCCCATGTCCTTTGAACACATCGGCGCATTTCTCTGCAATCTCCTCCGCAGTCAAAAATGAAACAATTACTGTCTTTCCACTATCTCTGCCCCTGCGTCTCTGTTCCTGTAACGCTGGGGGAGATTTACGAGAGCGTGATTCTGCATCCCCTCTCTTCATTGTGCGTCGCCTGCTCCTGCGAGTTCCATTATCCTTGTGTGTGTGTGTGTGTGTGTGTGTGTGTGTGTGTGTGTGTGTGTGTGTGTGTGCGTGCGCCGGTGTGCATGTTTGTCCAACTCATTACCGCACACTTTTGCAGATGTTTTCCCAGATGCAAACACCGTGGCCCCGATTAACCATGGAGCCAGCCACACACAAGTCGGTGCTAAAATTACACAGGCTATTTACACTCTCATACAGCCTTTCAGGTGTGTGAGCAATGTTTGAATATGATTGGCTCAGAAATAGCATTGGTGAGAAAAGCATACATGAGAGCAAAACAGATCCAACCTATGTCTAAACGGATAAAAAGAGAAAAATCAACAGGCATGATTTTAAAATTGCTTTGAATAACATGCAGACTTCACTACAGGAAACATCTCCCTTATTTACACCTGCTCTAGATCGGCCTGGTCATTTTGAGATGTGGCAACAGCTGGAACACAAGCTCAGAGCTGCAAGTACACGATGAATTTCCTTTTATAAGGGTCCATCAGCATCCGCCTTTTATGACATTGTATGGATTATGTTTTCACGCCTTGAGCTAATCTCTGTTTAACATTGTTATCTGAAGATAGAGTTTGGATTTTGGACCGTTGGATACAACAACAAATTTGAAGACATCACCATGGAGTCTGGGAGAAGTGTGACGGGCAAATAAAATACAGGGGAAGTGACAAAGTACTTTGATTGATATAAGCTTGTAAAAAGCTAATCAGTGGAGTGTTAGTGTGAGATGATATTTTATTCTGCCGTACCAGGCCCAAGGCGTTCTCAGTTCTAATCACACTACACATGTTTTTTTTTTAGTTTTTTGGATTAGATCATTAGTTTTGGGGTTCTCCAGAACTCCCTCACAAAAAAATTCTAATTTGGTGTTTTATAATTCATAACTTTATAGTGTGCCGGCACATTTTGGTCGTTGCTGTGATGTTCGTCCTCCAGCTATCCTTTGCATGTAACCAGCTAATAATTGGAGATCCTTTCAATGGTGAAATAAAGACAGTGTGTTGGATTTTTTGGGTATCCTGCTGGCACTGTGACTGATGGATGAAACAATTTCAACCCTGCTACGATCACGAAACATCAGACCACAGCATTTCACGGGAGTGATGGCTGACGCTCTGATTCCAGTACGTAGCAAACACTGCATGAAAAGTCGGATTTTCGTCCCTGTAAACGCCCGAAAATCTCCCTAATTTTCGGGA
>NC_139930.1:13791920-14039420 GCF_963514095.1 Eutrigla gurnardus | reverse complement strand
AACTTAACGTTACACTGGTTCCTCTCTCTTGTTCTTTTACAAGGCTACTATGCTACTTTTAGCTTGGACTATTAGCTTTTAAGCTACTTTTAGCTTGGGCTTGCTTTGCTAATTTTAGCTTAGCTAGCAGTCACCGAACATATTCTTACCGCAATCATCCTGAGAGTCTCCAGCAGTCCTGGGACATCCTGAGAGTCTCCAGCAGTCCTGGATATAAGAATTATAACATTTAAACCACATTTTCTTAAGTGAAGCCTCTCAGAGCAGCATTCCTGCTGCCGGTGAACGTGAACGTCTCGTCATCGTTCCCCCCACTGAATGAGGCGCCCGGTGTCTGCATCAGTCCCTTTAACGGACAACGGTGCACGGCGTTATTAATCACCGTTAGTAAATATATAACCACGGTTTAACATAAGCACTATATTACTAGTTAACGTCGGTAAAACGGCACATTTTCCGCTTCGCTTGCGCTCGCTAACCCCTAAATGGTAAATTAGCGTCAGTAGGCTAGCCGGCTGGAAGGACCTTCGATTCGTAACGTTAACGTACAATGCCAACAACAATAAAGTAACGTTCATTATCAATACGATTTAAAAGTCAGCTGGAAACGTAAAAGTCATGTTACAGTATACTTACATGTGTACGCGGTTTGTGTCGGGCTCCTCGCCAGAATCACCGCAGTCGTCCGCCATTATCCAAAACTTGTGAAGTCAGACGAGCCGCAATGCATTTTGGGAAGTTGAGTAGATTTAGCAAGGTCCGCTGTACTCAGAAATTCTTGCCAATGCAGTATACATCCGGGCATTTCTCGCGTGCACAAATTCACATACTATTGTATGTGAACGCACTACGTACTCAAATTTACGTCACAATTAAGTACGAGTAGGACGTTAGTATGGCATTTCGAACACAGCCGAGATCTATGATCTATGAACCCATCCTTGACCCTCTAGCAGAACTACGACCAGCCATTATAAAGCAGTTTATAGTTGTTAATGTTGTGTCAAAAGGTACTGCATTTAAACATGTTACTGCGCAAGTTTCCTGGCTTCATCCCCATCCGGACAGACATTTTTATGGAAAGTCAATAGAAGTTTGGAGCTTGCAGGGAACAGACACGTCATACCCAGCATCATTTCTGCCTGTTGAGCGCATTGCTGGGAGATGTGTGGTTAACACATCCACTGTGCATTTAAGCACAGAAAGGGTCACTGTAGTCATGCCACTATGCACAGTGGTTGAGCTCTAGGAGACTGTGATGTTGTTTGCATGAATGTACATTTTACCTTTGTGGCAAAGCCTGATTAAAAGTAATTGTTGAAGCAAATTGTTTTGTGTATCTTTGAATGAAGATGAAATGAAGTTATATCTTTGAATGAAGATGAAATGAAGTTAACACCTTTCAGAAAAATGTCACCTGGGGGAAAACTCCCCCTGCTACCCTGATTTGCATTTGTATAGCTCACAGCATTTTCATTTACATGTTAAAGCCTCCCCTAGGATTACGGGGAGGGGGGTCATGGGGGGACAACTGCCAAGCAAGGCCCACGTCAATTCCCGGCAATTTACGTCAGTTTTCGGTGTTTCCTGCAAATTGCCGTTTGCAGTCGTAAACCTGAACTTCCACGTCAATTTACAGGGCCGCTAACTGACGAAAATCCCACTTTTCATGCAGTGAAATAAACAACCCTTCTAAAAACGGGGGATATATTGTGAAAATTAGCTCCTCCGACACTAATTAGCACGCTCTCTGGCTTTTTTCCGTCAGTCCTCTGTCTCCGTTCACTCCGTCTCCTCCACTGCTCATCTCGTTTGATGGTTATCAGATGAGAAAGGTGTAAATTGCTGCTCAGAGCCGTCTCAGCAAATCCCCCAGCTCTGCTATCTCTCCTTTATCTTTCAATCACTTCCCATCCCTTGTTTCTCATTCTCTGCCTTAATCCTCAGATCTCTGTAGGGAATACGGGATGTTTTTTTGCCAAGTCTTGGCACGGGAAGGACACCGCACAGGTGTGTGTGTGTGTGTGTGTGTGTGTGTGCATTTTCCTAATGCATAAACTTCTAGGATAGGACCAAATAGAGGTGAAGGTGTTTGCATGCCTGTTTGTGTGCACATGCTAATGTCAATGAGCCACCACTAGTATTAATGAGGCACCCCAACCCCCACCCGCTTCCTCTTCTTTCTGCTTCTCTGGAGGAAAACACAAGCATTCATTAATGACCCATCAGGATGGTGTGAATAAGAGAGAAGATGAAATGTGGAGAGTGGATACTGGTGGGAGGCGTACAAAAAGAGATGGGGAGGGGGAGGGGGGGGGGGGGGGGGGGGTGTAATAATTGGACAGTCTGAGCCCAAGCAAAACAAAGCCACAAGAGGATTTACGAGCAAGCAGGCAGCTCCTCTCTGTACAGGCGACACGCAGCCATGAATGTGAAAACATGGTCCCCTCGGTCGCCCTCCGTCCCAGTGGGAGACGGAGGAGGGTGGGCTCCTCTTAGACTTTGAATCTGTCAACATAAGCAGTGCATTTTCTTCCGATTACATTTTATAAAGCAAAATGAGAAGGAAAGCACCACGAGAGAGAGAGACAAAGGACGGGAATCGGTGGTGAATTGTCTTGATAATGAGAATGGAATGGTGGGGCTGGCACGTCGTTGTTGTTGCTGCTGCTTCTTGGCGGGGTGTTTTGTGTCTGTACGTGGGTTTGTTTGCCTGCACTATAATCGTGTGCATACAACCCTAAGTGCCCCCCCCCCCCCCCTCCCCGCCCTTCTCAGGCACAAAGTGTTGGCTGTAAGGTAGCTGGCGAAACACAATTGCGTACACACAGACGCTGTCACTGCCAGGTGTGTTGCGGAGGTAATTGCCAGTGTGACAGTCCAGCGGGGCTCCCGGGGCTTAAAGAGGGGAGACCTGGAGAGAAAATGAGGAGCAGCCTTTGGCGGAGTCTGTTTGCCCGAGGGGGCCGGCTCAATATCTGCCACTGATTGTTGTTCATCCGATCCCCTCTGTCCCCTTACACCACTGCGTATCGCCCTTAGAGTTGCCTCTTTTTGGCCCGCTGTCCTACGTGCTCCTGTCCATTCACAATGTCTTTTCTACTCGGTGCATCTCTATCTCTCCTCTCCTTTTAATCGCCACATCCCAGTGAGAGGCTGCAGCTTCTCCACAGTTTAATCCCCCAGCAGGTCGACTCACTGACAATCACACATGTGTGTTTATCGTCTCTGTCCCCTGACAGCATCCAGATAAAACCCTGCATGTATGTGCAGGGTTTTGAGATGCTCTGCACATTAGACTGTTTATTTATTTAAAAAAAAGAACAGTTCTGCAACGTTCAACTGTAGAGATTCTGTCTGGCGTCTGTAATGGGCTTCAATAGATGCATGTGTCTATTGGATGCTGCCACATGATTTTATGTATTGTTCCCCATATCAGTGCCTGCTTGAATTCCTCAGAGACGATGGGTTTTGCAAGATCAAACTCAACTGCAGTAATGAGGCTCTGGCACCGCGCTGTTTATTTTGGAGGCATTTTTTGTTGTTGTTTAAAACGATCAGCCAATCAACTGAAAAATGTATCTGCTCCTGATGAATAAATTAAATCATTTCCATATTTTTTAAGCAAAACTGACAGAGAATCTGGTTTCAGTGAGGGTTTTATTTCTTTGGATACTGAATATGGGTTCTGGGAAAGTGATGGGCATTTTTTACATTTTCTGTTATTTTATAGATAAAAATGATTAATCTGGACACTGATCAGCAGATGAATGGATAATGCAAATTAATGTTAGTAGCAGACCTCCCATTTTTGGATTTACTGTAGTTTTAGGCAAGATAAAATATCTGAAATCATTTTAGTACTTAATTCCTTTTTGATCTGACTCCAGTAAATGTAAATCAGTCTTTCTCTCTAAATTACAAATGAAGTGGATCCAAATATCAGCCTATTCATTTCTATCAATCCCATTATTGTCATCATACATTTAAGTTTTTTATTATTAAATCCCATTTTAGCTACATTTTTTTTTAAATAATCTTTTTTTTTTGTCCGCCGCATTTTTCCACACCTGTTTGAACAGGCAACCCCCGAATCTGGGAGACCTTTGAGAAATCCTCTCATACACTCTGGTGTGAACACACGCACAGCTTTAAATGTCATTGGTCTGGTTTGAGTGTGACCAGATGTGTCTGTGTACTGTCAGTGGCGATACTGTTGACATTTCATGTTGTGAATAGGAACGTTGTATATCTGTTCGGCTCCGTTTGCTCTGCGCTGATAAAACCGGCCAGTGTGTTCATAGCAACACCAGATGTTGACTTTACTTTACGGTGCCCTAAGATGAGCTAAAGGTAGCGACACAAGTACCTCCATTGAAGTTTAAGATTGCGTTTACTATTTTCTTTTTTTTTTTGATGAATTGGTTCACAGTCATTGAATGATTCATTTGTTTTGTTGTGTATTCAGAGTTAAATAGAGTTTTCAGTATTACTTACTGTCACCTCTGTTCACTGAAAGGAATAAAGGCCGGGAAGATATATGGGTCGTACCATTACTGTCACAAATAGTTTTGAAAGGAGCACCCCGTAGCACTGTGGTCCGACTCTCACCAAACACTTGACATTGCAATCAGCAAGAGTTTGCTCAGTCCCTTTTTTCCCACTTTCACCCTCCCTACTGTTCATCACAGGGGGCAGTTGAAGTGATTTACAGTAAAACACAGTGTTTTTGAGACATGCATCATATTTTTTTTGTCATTTTGTCAGTCATTGTATCCTGTGGGCCTTTTTTTTTTTTTTATAGAAGAACAGAAGAAAGACTAGTTTACATGTCGCCTGTCAACGTGTTTGCGTGTGTGAATGGAGGAGGGTGTGTTGGGCTCAAGTGTGGAACCCTGTGTATAGAAACAAGTCCATGTTTGTATTTCATCCCCCCCCTCTGCCCCAGACCCCGGCCAGCTCATGAAAAATGAATGAAGGCCTGTGTGTGTGTGTGTGTGTGTGTGTGTGTGTGTGTGTGTGTGTGTGTGTGTGTGTGTGTGTGTGTGTGTGTGTGTGTGTGTGTGTGTGTGTGTGTGTGTGTGTGTGTGTCCACATGCATGTCTATCTCCACATGGGTCGATCAACCATTCTGTCAGATCTCTTGCTGGAGGACGGGGGTCCCCGCCTAGAAAGCTGTGTCAGGGTGAATTGGGTGTTAACAGGGGGATATATGAAGGAATGGTGGACTTGGGCTCTGCAGGTTTAGAGATGCTGGTTAGATGACCATCATGCTACAGTCTTTGTTTGATCTGTTTGGCTCTTTGTTTCTGAAGGAGTTTGTTGTTTTGTTCAGTTTTTGTGTGTTTTTTATGTGGAAGAGAAGAAGCAGCATTTCATCTTCCCGCACTGATCAACCTTTCATCCCCTCCGTTTCTCCATCCCTTTTAGAAGCACAGCCTCTCGTGGAGTGGTGGCCAGAGCGACAGAGGAGCACATGAGGAGCAGAACCGGCGTGACAGCAACATCCTGACCGGTAACCTTGCTTCTGCACCCCCGCCACGCGCCCAGCAAACCTCCAGGAGCAGGGCGTCAGAAGGAAGGAAACGTGCGACCATTCCTGCTGCAGGCATGGTAATACACTCTCCGTGTGTCAGTGCCAGTGTGTGTGTGTGAATGTCTGTGTTGAGGTTGTGTTGTGGAGGGATGCAAGTGAGTTATCCACAAAAGAGTAAGGAAACACTCTCCAGACTGGAGGTTGAAAGAGTTCAAGCTGATAAGAGATCGTGCAGATAGAAACGTGTACCTTTGGGTAGCCGGGGAGGAAATAAACCGACTTACATTGGGGAAGAGGAGAAGGAGAAGACAGAAGAATGAAAGTGATAGAGGAGATTAAGAAGATGAAGGACAATGAGAGGAAACGGAAGAAGACGGCGGTGTTCAACAACTGTTCAATTACTTAGTGTTTATTAGGTTTATTTCTTGCGAATGTGATCTAAAAACTATGAATTTATTATCTTCCAAATGCTTATTTTTGTGTAGTTAGATATCCTATAATTATGCAAAGAATAAATGTGTTACATCCTGCCTATAGTCATTTGTTGATGTTAAATATGAAGGATGGATGATTCCTTTTCATTGGGCTATACTTTTCTACCAGTGCAAAATCACAAATACTGAATGAATTTAGAAATGAGGTTCGCTCCGTACGTGATAGTGCACGGGGCGCGTTACGGGAGGAAGAAGATGCAGAAAAAGATCCAGCGTGTCATTGAGGAGGAGGAGAGGGCGTCTCAAAAGATGAAAGCAAGCAGCGCAGAATGACAAGTGGTCGCAGATAAGACCATAAAAACATAAGTGATGGACAGAAGCATGACGGGTGAAAAGCGATAAGGAAGGCAAAAAAAAAGAGAAGTGTGGTGTGGAGAAATGGGGGAGGGAGGGAGAGAGGGAGAGACGAGGGATTGATTAATGCTCCTGGCCTGTGACAGTGGGAGCTTTTCCCCAAGGGGGAAGCAGAGCAGAAGATGAATTATTAAAAACTAGAACAAGAGGAGGAAGGAGGAGAAATGAGTGGGGGAAAAGAGGGGGTTTGTAGGGGAGGGTGGGAGAATGGAGGGAGGAGGAAAAGGGGAATGATTGAGAGAACACAAGATGTTGCTGATGGTTGGACACAGTAGAAGAGGGCATGTGTTTGAGCTCATAAATAACCAAGGGTAATGAGACCTGTGTGTGTGTGTGTGTGTGTGTGTGTGTGTGTGTGTGTGTGTGTGTGTGTGTGTGTGTGTGTGTGTGTGTGTGTGTGTGTGTGTGTGTGTGTGTGTGTGTGTGTGTGTGTGTGTGTGCGCAGCAAACACGCTACTATGATTAGTCTCCTGTTATGGTGAGGCAGCAACTACTGTAAGTGACCTTGGCGGTGATGGCGACGCACAAACCGCACAACACACCAACGGCTTCTTTATGGACTTTCCGCTGAGCTTTGTGCCCTTAATGAATCTCCACTGTCTTCATGCCTTCCCTACACACACGCATGCTCACGTCTCGCCTTGATTATTTCATATATTTATGGTGCGTGTTGTATAGATTGGTCAAGTTCGAACAATTTTCTGGTTTCAGTTCTCATATTATGTTCAATTTAGACATCTTCATTTAGTAAAAGACAAACAAAATGCTTTAAAACATTTCTTTTTTTTAAATCGGTGAGGTTTTAAAAGCTTTTGTTTGAACCCGGTAACATGTTATTGTGTTCTGGTATGTGGACATGGCGGTACTCAATACTGTAATAGAATTCCCACAAACAGTGTCAACTCATCTGCTAAAGGGGTCCGGTCATAATATTTTACAGGCAGACCATCAACCTATAAAACCATGGCAATGCATTTAAGGGGGGCAAAGGGCAAACATCTCTTCTGTTAGTGCAACGGAGGCTGGTTTATAAGCTTGACTGAATACAGCAGATTCAAGATGAAAAGTAGTGACGTGACGATGACTATATATCGACCTGTGTTTTTCTTGCTTCGATTTTTCCATTCATGCTTTTTATCAAATGTTTATCAGGACTGTTGAAAGTCTGGTTTGACATGGTTTGTTGTTTTGCTGCTGGATGATCTTTTTAGATATATTTTGATGTATATGTACGCTGCTCTTGTGTGCATGTGTGTGACTTTAGAGAGAGAGAGAGAGAGAGAGAGAGAGTTAGATAGAGCCAGGATGGCAGAGTGTGTTGGTCCGGCTTGCCGTGCAGAGTGCAGATAAATCACAGGATGAATTTTTAATGCAATCAGCCCTAGGCTGCAGAATGTTACAGAGAAGGCATCAGAGTTTTGTGTGTGTGTTTGTGTGTGTGTTGCTTTTCCATCACTCCTTTGTTTTTGACGGGTTTTTGAAGTTTTTGAATTTTCTGTTCTCCTTCAACCTTACTTTGCTTTCAAGTTAAACTTAGCAGGCGTGACACCACTCCTAATATAGTTCCGTGTTGTATTTATGGATGGTGGTTTGTTTTTCTGGGTTTAGGATGTTTTGGCCTATGTTGTCAGCTTGAGTTCAAACAAAATTAGCTTCTGCGGCTGGATGGATATTAACATCCAGCTCGTCTTGATCTCTCCCTGCTTCTCCTTCTGTCGATCTCTCCGCTTTGGTCGCTTGTTTACTTTCGGAGGCTTTCTCCGTCATCCTCGCCTCTCCCTCGTCTCTCAGTCTCTCTTCACAATGCCTCGAAGTGTGCGCTGTCATCCAAGCACTCGGCATGCACTTCAGGCACATGACTTATTAAAAATAAGAGCGCACAAACTCCTCAGGGACCTCTGCCTTTCCACACACACATACAGCAAAATGTTCTCAAATAGTGCTCTTAAAAATAATAGCTTTTTGGAGAAAGAAAAACGGGCATGTAGTCTCCAATCGGCTGCTTTTGTTCCAGTGAGTCTTGTCCTTGGCATTGGGTCACATAATTTATAGCAGATGAGACAGGATGACACAGGAAGAGATGGACATAGACGGGCAGGGATGGACAGAGTCATTAAGGTTCGCAGCCGTGACCAACAGGGTGCGTTTCTAACCACAACACCTTGAACCGAAACGCTTTTACTGCGGGGCGAAAAAGTGAAGGATGGCAGTAATGTGTGCAAGACGCCGCGTGTAATGGATTGTACAGGTTTTATGTCACAATTTTCATGTTTTGTGAGAATGTGTTGTATATATATTTTTTTTAAGCCCATGATATGTTCAGGCTCTTCTTGTGTTGCTGTGTTTGCACATTAGTTCAGTGCACAGCGAGTTGTAAACGCTGTGTAATGTGGTTATGTAACGCGGGCCTGCCAGCCGCTCGGCCCCACTAGAGCATGAAATGGAGCGTAATTGGTGAGCGTGTGGTCTAAAAGCACTATGCAACAATGGCATATGAATGTATACACACAGAGCACAGCGCCTGGTGCATGCTGGTGGCCTGCAGACCGCTGGGATTTAACAGCTACATGACTGCATGTCTGCTTCTGAGTCCTAGAGGGGAGTGTGTTCCCTAATACCATTTTTACAGCTTATGCATTATTCATTTCTGGGTCTTCCATCCCTCAGTGAGCTATAATAATATTTATTTTACACTTCTTAATTATCATCACATACTTTAATAATAGGGGCCTGTGTCCACATGGTGCCTTTTCCTGGCAAAAAAAAAAATCAGCCGTAGGGTGTTTGGGAGCGCTTCAGTGTTTCATCAAAAAAAGTGCTCAGAGTGCTTTTTTCTATGTTTCTATGACAACAACATCTTGACACTATATCATGACTCTATCCACTATTGTATGATGGACTAGCATCCCTCACGTCCACTGAAAAAACACTCGGAAAAGGGCGCTGTGTGGACACGGGTCCTGAGAGGCAGGATTTGTGCAGGATGTCCTCGCCAGTGACCATTCTCTGACCAATCGGAGTGTTTTAGCTCCGCCTTCTATCGGCTCAGAAAATATACCGCAACAGGGTATATATTGCAGTAGAAATGCAGCATAGTCAATGTTAAGGATGTTAAGTTGACGTTAATATCTTTTTAAATGTGTCAAGTAAAATATTTAAGCTCACTTTTGTGTGATATTTCAGCAAACGCGTCTTTTCCTGATTTCTGGTATTATTAAGCACTCTTATCAGTACTCTGTATCAGCAAGTACTGGAATTTAAGTACTTGGTCGGACAATTAGTGGCATCAGTGCATCCCTACTGTGTGATATATTGAATTTGGAGACGTAGCAGCATGAACGTTGGCCCTACAAAACACTTTATTTTCCCTTCCAAGGATTAGCTTTGGGTCAATGTGCTGAAACTGGGCAGTCTAATTGTGTTGGTGACACTGTTACAGGCAGTGTTTGGGGGATGGAGCTCTGTGATTAATTTCCCTCTCAGCCACACACTCACACGTGGACAGGAGAGCATGTTGTGTGATTGACCCCTAGCTTATGTGCCGGTCAGGGTCGACTCAAGGGCAACCGAGGGGCCGAGTCTTTGTAATCAGGTTGCTAAGAGGGCATGAGAGCAACTCACACTCTTCCTCCTGAGAGCATTTTTCAGTCTTTTCTTTCTTTTCTATTTTTTGGGGGGGATTTTACATTTTACATTTTGCAGAATGTTATGAAAAGCATAAAAGGATAGGATAAAGCATTTAGTGCTTACAGTACCATGACGTGTTCACCCGACCTTTCTCTTAAACTAGCGTCAAACTGCTAAAATCCTGCATCACTCGCCATGTTGGCCGCTGCAGCTTACTTATCATGTCACTTGTCTAAATGACTGCAACATTATCTGGGCGCGCGCTGGCCTAGGGGGTCGATTCCTGTCAGTGAGTCCTCCTTAACTGCTCTGATTTACATGGTGATCAGAGCGGCTGGGCGAAAACTCCCCCATGGTCGAGTAGCACGGACACACACTCACACACACACACACACACAGATACAGGGACGCTCTCTTCCTCGTGTGGTTTATGGCTGCAGAAGCTCACATTAGCAACGGCTCATAAAATCTGCGACTGTTGGTCTGTTAAACGCCGCGCTGAGAAGACACACAAGTGTAAAGATACACACAGGATCATACCGTCGCGTGTAGGCGCACACACACACACACACACACACACACAAAAGATAACATTGTCTCTATGAAGATAAACGTTGGATCATTGCCCTGCGCTAGCACAATTTAAACTATATTGCCTTCATTGTTTTATCCCGTTGCCAATGTTGTCCCTCTAAAGGAAGGAGGCTTGATTGTCAGGAAATGTCAAATGAAGCAGTGTGTGTCACGGTGATCAAAAATAATAATAAAATGCTTTGAAGTGCCAAAGAGTTGGAGAATCACTGTTGGGTCCCAGCGGCGTTGTAGAGTCTAACCCCGACGACTGTACATACGGAGCTACACAGGCTGGGAGGCTGCAGTCATTGTGTGCCGCTCATCCTCCAGTCTGTTGATAGTTTTATCTCACACACTCTGGTAAAACAGAATGTCAACAGTTCAATTAGGAATGTGTGTGTGTGTGTGTGTGTGTGTGTGTGTGTGTGTGTGTGTGTGTGTGTGTGTGTGTGTGTGTGTGTGTGTGTGTGTGTGTGTGTGTGTGTGTGTGTGTGTGTGTGTGTGTGTGTGTGTGTGTGTGTGTGTGTGTGTGTCAGTTAGCATGCCGGGTGTGTGATTCTCTTAGCGTAGATGTGTGCAGTGAATAAAGGGAAATGTGGGTCTTGGAGATAAGCAGCTTGTTGAGAGCAGCCTCCTCACGTTGAACTGATGTACCTCCGGCTCCCCAACACAGCCATTATGAAAGGATTTCAGATTCAGGTTAACAACTGATAATCTAAACCTTGAAATCTTGAAAGTGAAAGAAGAGATCAAAGGCGGTACAAAGCAAAACTACTATGATATTAATTTATTGTAATAACAACACAAAACGAGTCAAGAAAAAAGCGACAATTGAAAATTAAGAATAGAACCGAAGCGCTGTTGCTGAATTAATATGAAATAATGTGTCCTGACAAGCGCTGTGATATATTCTTTATCTGTTTTATGGACATTTCTGTATGTAATTATACAGTTGCCCGAGAGAATGTGCATTAAGTGTATTGCTGCAAACGCTTTGATTATATAATATAATGCGCTCTCAATGTAATTATTTCACACTGCCACTTAAGCTCCCACATTATCAGCTTTACATTACAGCAGATTGCGTTATTTAATACTTCATGGTCAGATGTTTAAATCATCTCCCGCATATCAGAGACGCGCACTGAAATGCTGTTCAACATATAATTTAAAAGGTGTTTTCATATCAGCGCACACAGGGGCCCATCTCGCTGGTATTAATTGCAGAGTGTGAATCACAAAACCCCCCCGTTGCACCTGCTTCACTTTGAATTTAGCCTGCCCTGCATCAAGCATTTTATATCCTTTATTTCCCTTTTTAAAGATTCGGTACTGTTCCCACCACCCTCTTCTGCTATCCGCTGTTCTCTTCCAGGCATCCCTGGCGGGCCCCTTCTATTTTCTGTCCTTTTTTCTGTCTGATGCCTCCCACCTGATCTCCTCCTTCCAGTGGTTTCCTACTTAAACCTCCCAGAGAGCAAGGAGGCGCAAATGAGAACGGCTGGAAGAGCTGACATAAATTCCCAGGGCCAGAATTTTCTGATTGAATTAGGACAGGTGGAGAGGATATGAGGATGGTGGTCAGATGGATTTCTGATAGCTGTGTGCACGTGTGTGTGCGTGTGCATGCGAGCGCGTCGAGGTCAGTGCAGTTAAATGGAAGCTGTCACCGAGTTAAGAATTTATTTCCCATAAAAAAAGATACGTGTGCCGTCTGCACGAAAGCAACACACACAACGCTATTTTTACCCACGCATTATGGGACCATCAGTGTCAGTATGCTTTTTGCTGTTGTAATGCAAGCATTGTGTGTGTGTGTTGTGTGTGTTTGTTTAATTCAGCTGCCTGATGGAAGGAAGTTCAGCCCAAACAGGGAAACCAAAAGGCTCGATATGATGGATTAAAGCTCAATCTGCTGTTGAAATCCTCTTTCTCATGGTGCCCTGGCTGTGTGTGTGTGTGTTTGTGTGTACATTGTAATAGTGTGTGTGCATCTGCGTGTTTTAGCGTTTCCACGCAGTTTTAATCGTAACGTACAACATTTAATAACTAACTCCTCGCTCGTCTTTTCTTTTCAGAGGTCCTTTCGTTCCTTTAGTAACGATGACCGCCACGTCATGGCGAAACACTCCACCATCTACCCCTCCTCTAATGAGCTGGAAGCCGTTCAGACGCTGGTGTCCACTGTCGAGTGCGCCCTCAAACACGTCTCTGATTGGCTGGATCAGAGCAGCAGCAGCAGCAGCGACGTCCACGGCCAGCTCGATGGCCAACCAGCAGACGGCACAGAGGAGGACGATCCCGGGGACGAGCCCAGCAATGAAACGGAGGATTCCAGTGACAGCTACAGGTGTGCTAGTGGAGATGCATAACTCTTGTGTTTCTTTTCCTGATGGATCGATTATTCAGTGTTTAAAATGTCATAAATTTGACATTTGGTGATTGTTTTGGGAAATACAGTTATTTTGCCTTCTGGCAGAGGGTTAGATGAACAGCATGTGGCTCCTGCTGTTTTCAATACTTCTCTTTAAGGTCATGAGTTTGCATGACAGAGCTTATTTTGCAATCTTAACTGGCACTTGTATTTCAATATTTTAATTATACAGCAACATATGTTTTTGAAATATTGTTTTATTGTTTTTTTTAATCACTTCACATTTAATTCACTTCAAATTTTAAATTTTTAATAAGTAATTTCCATATTTTTTTATTCCCAGTGCAAGCATAGATTTTATTGGGGGGGAAGGTTGTAGAAACGGTTTAATTTTCTCAGCTGTGAATCGAAATGTCTGATCATTAAAAGTGAAGTGAGATACAAACGTTACCTGCCGTTTATCTTTCTGTAAAAGCAGAGAGCCCAGCAGTGGCGGCGTGCTGTGCGGAGTGATGCGGATCGGCCTTGTGGCCAAAGGCCTCCTGATCAAAGGTGACATGGACCTGGAGCTGGTGCTGATGTGCAGAGACAAACCCACACAGACGCTGCTGGACACTGTCTGTCACAATTTACCTTCACAGATAGAGGTTAGACACACACACACACACACACACACACACACACACACACACACACACAGATGCATGCATACCTGCTTGTTTTCTCTCACACACTCGCTGGAAAACAAGCTTTCACATCTGAACGAGTGTGTCCTCCATGTAATTAGTGCCTCTCCCTGCTATGTGTGTATGTATGATACGTTGAGGCGTGTGTGTTGGCGTACGGAGGCAAGAGACAGAAATGTCGTCAAGTGAGAAGTTGAGAGGTGTTCTAGTATGTATGAGTCATGTGTGATTAATGCTCTCGTCACTACCTCAGTGTCATGTGTCCTCATTAACAAGTCATGGCACAGAAATACAAAACACACCGATCCCCCACAATGCACACAGGCTGCACACACAGTGTTGGCAGGGCATATTTCTCATCTTTGTTACCGAGGACTCTTGGACTTTAATGTTAAATGTTATGTTAAATGATCTGGGGATTGTATTGTACTTTTTCAGGCCTTATATACCTATCCCTATATACCTATATATTGTTAAATCTGTATTGTGGTCCCATTAATTCCTGTATGTGGACACGCGTGTGCTTAAATGCCTGTGTCTGTATCAAGTAACGAATGTGGCAGCTGTGAATAATGACATGAATTCATTATCATCAGTACTCCACAGTGCTGACCACAGAGGTCAGCAGGAATTGATTCCTTTAGAGTGGAGGCGCTCATTGCAGCGGTCCCGGGTTCAGCCCTCATAAGGTATCCTATCAGAATAAAGACAAAAAGGCAAAGGCAAAGAATGGAGGATGAAAAAGCATAGTGTATACAGATAGATGGTTTCAAATAGATTTATGATGCTGAGAAACAATAGAGGTAGATATGTAAATACACACGCTAGATCTTTACAACAAATGTATATAGAGGATAAAAGCGTGTAAGCTTTCGTACTGGCGTACTCCCTGGCCCTTTATTCATTTGCATGAAGTGGAATCCAGATGGATGTGGCAACGTTGCAACAGAATGGAACATTTTGAAACAAGTCTGTGGATTTTTGCACCTTTATGATGTGTTGACAAGCAAGTTAGACACTTCTCACATTTCAAAATGCTGCTCCAGTTGAGGATATCTGTCAGATCTTAGAGACCAAAATAGCCCCGTTTGAAAATATCAAGAGTCGCAGTACCTCATCCACGTTATGCTCTTGATGTTTCCCTGGTGATGTTTCTGCAGCATCGTGAGGCGGCAGTAGGCTCTGATATATTTTTATATATTGTTATCGACGTGGAGCCATGCTGTGACCTTGGCCGCTCTGACCTTACAGCTCTTTCCGTTTGACACATGACAGAAGCTGGCAGGAGAGAAATATGAGGTCACGAGCTCCTTACCCGAGGCGGCCATCTTGGTACGAACGACGACGGAGCCCAAACTCACGCTGACGATTACCCTCACCTCGCCTTCCATGAGGGAAGACGAGGACGAGGAGGAGGAGGAGGAAGAGGAGGAGGAAGAGGAGGAGTTGGAGAATGGGGAGGAAGGCCCGGAGGAGGAGCAGGAGCAGGAAGTGGAGGGTGAAAAGGAGGAGCAGGAGAAGCAGAATGGGCGAGGTAGGACCACACACATCTCTCACTCCACACCCCAACATTTTAATGTATTTCGTCTTATTTCCCTCAAACAAGAGGTATGACCTCGTTAACTGATTCTGACATGAGACAAGACAGCTACAGGACGCATATTCCAAACGCTGGAACATGAAGGAACTGGTGTTCAGTCAAATACAATCCCCCCCACCACCCCAGTAGCAGAAACTGATTATAATTGGTTGTGGGAGGGAGGGGGTAGGGAGGGGGGGGTGGCAAGGCCAGCAACGGCAAAATCAATAACCGAGCGCCCATCCATCCTGTGGCTCCCGTCCAACTAGACACTCAGGGTCTCGGGGAGAGATGAGAGATAGCACAAAGGTTAGCCATACATCACGCCATGTGCCACGGCAAGACGGAGGAGACGGCTTGCCTTTTTCTTCTCTTGCACGCCACGGAGAGCACACACCGACATGCAGCCGCGCGGAGGAAGCCAAGACATGCGCACGGTTTAGCCTGACAGATAAAGATAACGGCCTAATTGCTTAGATTTCATCAGGCATCCATTGCATCGAGGGCTGCGGGCCGGTCCCTCTAATGGGGTCATATCGTAAAAAAGGCAGGGGTCTAATGCTTTTACACAATAACGCATCGACAGGCACAGATAGCGGCGGTGTTTTCCGATGTCAGCACCTCTTTCAGCGCTCTTAAAGCCGTGGCTGCTCGAGCTTTATTAGTGAAGTATTTTGAGCCTTTGCTCAACAGCGTGGTATACGTTTAAGGGGGAAAGCCACTCGAATCAGTATGCTGCGGCCACTTCATTTGAGCAATAACGCCCTCTGATTTGATGTCAGGCAATCAATACATTGATTTAAAATGGTGCTTGGTCCATTTTATCCGCCACTTAAATCGGTCGCCGTGTGAATCAGGGTCGCCGCGTTTGATTGTATTTTCGCGAGTGTATGTGAAGTTTAATTTAATCTAATTGAATATCGCGTACCTGCATCGCTCTCTGGGCTCAGATGCCGCTCGCTGCGTTTTGGGCTCACAGAGGGAGGGAGGGTGCAGCAACACAGAAGGAGATCATGATAAAATAAGAGGGCCGAGTGAGGGCCACAGCCAGCAGAGTGTTTTATTGGAGAGCAGTGGGACCACCAGCAGACGAGAGGAGATATCTCGTTATGATCCACCAGCAGCAGAGACGTGATCCTGCCGACACACCTGCAGATACACATCACATAGACACACACACACCACTGCAGAGGAAGAGCTACGCTGCAATAATGACCGGATGAGTTCAGGGATTATGTGAGATTGATGTGCTCGTCCTGCTGACACATTTGACATTTCAACTTAATACCTCTTCGGGGGGAGGTGGGGGGGGATTTTCTTTTCACGGGAGAGTGATGAGGAAAATATTTACCTATGGTGTTTTCATAGAGACCCACAGGGCTCTTTAGTGTGTTTTATGTTACTTCCAGTAGGTCCCGCATACAATATACCCTTTTCAGAAACCCCCCATGTAACCGCACTCATTCATACACAGCTGCGTTTGATTCAGCTCGCCTTGCACATGGCAGGTTTTGTGCCGATGCTTATAGAAGAATTGGTGACGCCGTAGTAACTCAACCATCCCGGTGCTCTCGGCGGCAAGAATCAAACGCTTGCATATAAAAAAGTGCAAGAATGCCCCTCTTTTTACCACAATGCTCTGACTAAACCCTGCCTTGCTCCCTCCTGTGTTGTGTTTGTCTGAGACTGGGTCAAACTATCTTAGATTTTTTTTTTTTAATTATTATTATTTATTTCATTTCTACTTTAGGAGCGCTTGATTCTGTGTTTGCCCAGACAGGGAGTTGAATTGCTTTCTCTGCAACAATTTTTCGACGCGCTTGTGAAATCAAGTGCACCTTAAGTAATCCAGAAGAAAGATAAAAAAACTTCTATTTTGACTCCTGCCTGGTGCAGACTGGATCAAAATAAATGAAATCCTCCTCAAATACCTAAAGGAGAGATTGATTTAGCTTGCTGGGCGCTGTGAAATGAATGGACGCGTCCCGGCAACGCCCGCACATTAAATCAAACACTCCTTAGGTATTTGTTTGGTGTATGTCTGTGATGGGGGGGCTCTCCATCCCACAAAGCTGTCTCTTCCCTTGTGACCCCCCCCCCGGTTGCTCTCCCTCTCACTGATTGGTCAGTTAATGGATGGACGTATCTGTGACCTGCGGAGAGTTCGGCTTTTTCTGCAAGGAGAGGAACAACTTTATGGCATGAAAAGCACCTTGTATGTACCAAAAATATATCCATGCGCGTGTGTGTATGTGCGTCCGCACACATTCACACAGGCACAATTTCAAACACACACACTCATGACATGACGTGTGTGTGTTTTACGTTCTCTATATTGGGTTGTTATTGTTTTGTGGCAGTGTTGGGTGCTGCTGCGCAGAGAGTGGAGGCTGAGGAGGAGGAGGAGGAGGAGGGGGAGGTGCTGGATAGACACAGATGTCTGTTGGCCCTGGCAGCGCTGCGACACGCCAAGTGGTTCCAGGTCGGCACCCACTCACTTCCTGTCTTCCTGCCCGATGCTTATTGTAGCCTGACGATTCACCCGGAGGGCATACGCTGTCAGCCAATGCTGCGGTGCTTGTTATGCCCATTCAGGTCGGACTAATCTACAATGGATGGATGTAGACGCTTAAACATGTTCAAATTATACAAAAAAGTAAAATTTGTTATGCTCCTTAATGTCCAGTTCAATTAGCAGGATGTTGTTTTACAGCATCACAAATAAAATAAAAAATAAATGTGACAGAAATACTCAAATTTAGGAAAAGTTAGAAGAATCATCAGGCTACAAAAGCAATGGTTGATACTTGTTTTTTCTTTTTGGCTATTATGTGAACCTGCCTGCTCTGTACAGTATGTCAATGCTTCCCTTTTGATTCCCCTCCCATACCCTTCCCCATCCATCTCCCAACTCACTTACCTCACTGACAACATTTTACAACTTCAGAATGTAGGTGTTTTTTCTGAAGGCGGAAATGTTGTCATTTTTTATTTTTTCGCTAAAACGTGTTTTTGTGAACTAAAATTCAAACTGTTTAGTGCCTTCAGAACTCGGGCTATTCATTTTCTGTGGGGTTTTACAATTACAATCACTTCATTATGTGGCTTTGTCGTGTAAAGCAGGCTGTTTATCTGTGTGTGTGTGTGTGTGTGTGTGTGTGTGTGTACAAATACCACTTCCTCATGCACTCAATTTGTTCCCTTTCTGGCTTCCTGGCGCCTTTTTCTTCCTCTTCTTCTCCCCTCTCATCCCTCCATCTCTCAGGCTCGAGTGAACGGGCTCAAGTCCTGCGTTATCGTCCTCAGGATACTCAGAGACATTTGCAATCGACACCCCATCTGGGAACCTCTCAAGGGATGGGTGAGACTTCTGCTGTCATTACCTGTGTTTGAGTGTGAATCCTATGAAATGAAAAAGTTTTTTTACTTTTTATGCTATTATGTATGTTTGTGCATCTCCCTGCTGTTATGGGAGATTTATATCTCTGTTAAAATATGGGGAACTGTGTGACTCATAAAAAGCTAAAGAACACCTTAAAACAGGCTAAAAGATGCGCTGTTGAATGAATTATGTTTAGTGAGAAAACATTACATTTTTTATGCAAATACAACATTTAAGCAACAGATGGCGACACGTTTTCTTTCTTTTTTGTTTTTTTTTAAATAGCAGTACAGTTGTGTTAATGTGTAAATGCCTTATATAGGCACGGCGCCTCATGTTCCTGTTCTTGTTTGTGTTCTCGCAGCCTTTAGAGCTCATCTGCGAGAAGGCGATCGCCACCTGCAACAGACCTCTCGGGGCTGGAGAAGCCCTGCGTCGAGTCATGGAGTGTCTGGCCTCAGGCATACTGCTGCCAGGTATGAACCCGTGGTAGATGGATGGATACTCGGCTAGGACCACTAGAGGAATCCACAGAGGAGCGTGTGTGTTTTCCATGTAAATTTGCATCAGTGGCGAGGGAGCGTTCTAGGTTTGGGTAGACGAGAGAAAATATCGAGGCTCTGCTTGGCTGTTCTTCTCGAAGAGGAGGTCGAGACATTCTCAGTGACCCAGCAGAGTACAGCTGTCTGAGGATGGTCCTCATTAAGAGAGCATCTTAATTAGGGGCAGCTGAAGGGTTTTGTTACAAAATGGTGTGCACCCTTAGTGGAGAAATATTCAATAGTATGTGAAAGCTGAATTTCATTTTAGTTCATTTAAAGCATTTCATTTGGATGCAAAAGCCAGTTAAGTACTTCTAGATTGAGACTTATTACGGCCCTACTTTAAGAAGTACTTAAAGAGACTTATATTTTAAAAGAGGGAAGAGTATATACATGTTTAATGTACTGTTTAATGTGTCATCCTGGCAGGAAAATATATTTACTGATAAACAAATACAAATGTGTGTTTATCATCTTCTATCATCCCCCCCTCCTTCCCCCAGGTGGTCCAGGTTTACACGACCCGTGTGAGAAAGAGCCAACAAACACACTAGCCAACATGACCGACCATCAGGCTGAGGCCGTTACTTACCGCGCACAGGTACACACACACACACACACACACACACACACACACACAGCTTAAAGACACAGTTTTTATCACCCAGCTGCACTTGCCCTGAGCTGTCAGTGTGTGGGAATCAGTAAGGAACACGCCTATTACCGCGAGGGGTGGTGATGGCGTCTTTTGGCCGCCACCACCCCCAACCACACAAATCTGTATGCACACACACACACACACACACACACACACACACACACTTGAGTGTGCGTGCACAAGGAGCTGCTATGCGGTGCTGCATTTTAATGATTGGTGTGGGAAACTATTGCCATTACAAGCCATAAATCCATCTCTGACACCCGGAGGACAGTATTTGTGTGCATGCACTCTGGGCTTGTGCGTGCTGTCATGTCCTTCTTTACACACACACACACACACACACACACACTCGCCTGAGCAGGGCAGCCTCTGAGCCGCATGGCTTAGTGAATCCTGCTGGCCATTTCCTTTGAAGGCAGCCTGAACGAGGCTGGAATGTCAATGGGGATAATTGTATTGGAGCAGATACAAGAGCAGATATTAGAGAGGGAGCTGTTCTGTCAATGAGCTACACCGAGCCTCATGAATATCTGAGACACCCTTCCTCCCTAATAGATTTGTATTAGTGGAGCCACCGTGGCCCGTTCTGGTTATGCTTCTGATTGTTTGTCCAAATTGAGGATGTCTGCGGGAGATTGAGAATGATGAATTAACACACCGGTCAGTATAACTGCTGATGTTATTGATTTTACCAAAATTTAAGAAGCATGTCTACTCTGGTTATCTTTGAGTGGTGCGAAATAGCTCAAGGTGGGTTTTTTTTTTTTATCAACATTAATCCACAGATCTGGCTGAGATTTAGTAGTCATTCACATGCACATCTTTCCCAATGTAACTCTGTAGTAACATGACTTCTTAATATTTGTGAAAATGAATATCACTACATCAGCCTGCGTATTCTAGATGAATTGCTTAATTTTCGGAGTTCATCTTTGCCAGCATAAAAAAACAAAAACGGCAAATGATTTGACTGTTAATGTCCACACTGTCAATAAAATGCATCTTCTCAGCTGTTCTTTATTTTTTCCGTGTGCGCTTTACGTTCAACAGCATGCTCTCCGACTCATGGCGTTCGGACAGATCTACAAGGTGCTGGAGATGGAGCCCCTTCCCTCAAATAAACCATCACAGAAATACCCGTGGTCTGATAAAGAAGGTGTGTCCGCTCAGTCTGCCTCGACCTGTGTGTCTCTGTCATCTGTCCAATATTATCCTCCATAGTCTGTCTTTCTGTCCGTGCCTGATTATCTGTCTATATAAGCTTTCTGTCTATTTGTATCCGTTTTTATAACTCTATATCTGTTAATCCGTCTGTTAAAAAAAAAAAAGGCTTGTCCGTCAGTCTCTCATTCATTTTCACATGAAACTAAAGCATTCAGGCAGACGACTTCAGGTCATGTGAAGCACCACAAAGTTTGTGTTTCACACGCTCGTTGAAATGCTGTGAACCTGTGCATGGTTTATTGGGAGCGTTTGTGCTCTGTGCTCAAGAGAACATTGGCAAATTTTCAAAGCCACTTTCATGGAAAATCGTCTCAAGCCCTTTGTGCCTCGTGACGCCGACGTGGAAAACTGCCAGAGCATTTACAGATTAAGGTGCATGTAGGAAAGAAGCTTATATGTCTTCCTCTTTGTTTGACTGTCCGCCGGTCTGCCTGTCTGTCGGTTTATCCATCTTTGGGTATCCTTTCATGGCGTTTGTTTTCTGCCTCTATTTCTGTCACACACAAGAAACATTTCTTGTCGCCACTGATTGATTTGTAACTCTGTTTCTCTCTCAGGTTTAGGTCTAAAAAGGCCATACGAGGATGGAGCGATGGATGACAAGGACCTCATCAAGAAGATGAAGAGGAATCTGAGGAAAGGTACAAGAAGGGAGGAAAGACTGTTTGTGTTTATTTTAAAGATGGAAAGAAATACCATTTAAAAAAATGTCCATTCAGCATTGATTCCCTTTATTGTTATTAAAACGACCGGAAAACAAAGACCAGAATTAGAGATGGAAGTAATCATATTCTGTATACCGAAGCCTTGCTTCTCTTCACCATTTCTATTTCCCCCCCCGTCAGCCTCTCTCCCTTCCACATCTCTGGGAGGCAGATCAATAGTATTGATCGCTAACGTTTTAGTAGGCCACCCAACCATCCCCAGTTCTTTCTTCATACAAGGAGAAAATTAACCACGACTAATGGAGACAGAGAGGCATTTTTAGATATTGGCAAGCGGGAGGAACGTGATTGACAGAGAGAGAAAATAGAGAGGCACCTTAAAAACCCTGTTGTTGTGTGATTCATTACGGACAGTATGTCTCAATCGAACCACTCGGTCCAATTTTGGCGGAATAATCAACACATTCCCTATAAAACCCCATTAAATGTATCCTTTTATGCTTTACTTTCTACTGTAACCTCTCCTTTTCTCTGCATTAGTCCTAGACAGTAAAGCCATAGATTCCAACCAGCCCATGAACGCCCTGATGCGGTTGAACCAGATCCGGCCGGGCCTGCAGTATCGCCTGCTGTCCCAGTCGGGCCCGGTTCACGCTCCGGTCTTCACCATGTCGGTGGATCTGGACGGAACCATTTACGAAGCATCTGGATCCTCCAAGAAGACCGCCAAGCTCCACGTCGCCGTCAAGGTCAGGAGGAGAATGAATGAATGTGTGTGATGTACATGCAACTGATGGGATAACAACATTATCTCTGATTTATTTAGTCTTTATTTGGACATTACGTTCACTGAACAGTGAATTGATAAAATACCCATGAATCCAAAAAAAAACATGGTAACCTGAAGAATCGTCTATGTTCCAGCTGCAGCCCAAACCTGTGTGTATCTATAAATATGTTAAGTGTGTGTGTGTGTGTGTGTGTGTGTGTGTGTGTGTGTGTGTGTGTGTGTGTGTGTGTGTGTGTGTGTGTGTGTGTGTGTGTGTGTGTGTGTGTGTGTGTGTGTGTGTGTGCGTGTGTGTGTGCGTGTGTGTGTGCGTGCGTGTGCGTGTGCGTGTGTGCGTGCGTGTGTGTGTGTGTGTGTGTGTGAGGAGGGATGCAGGTGGGAAAATCCATGTAATCCCAAAGTGCTTGTGAACAAAGAGGCTCTCCAGAGCACAGAGCCAGGATAATCCGCTATCCGCTCCATTTCCATAAAAGGCTCCTTCTCTCCCCTTTTTCCATTCTTCCTTTCGCTCACTTTCTTGCTCTCAAGTACTCACATTTTGATCTCCCTTTCTCTCCCTCAGTGTCTCTCCTCTCTCCCTCTCCCTCTGCTGTACTCACACACTGCACTGGCTTGTCCTGCAGCTGTAACACAATCGTCATGTGGGTCAGAAACGTGCTCTTCTTCCATTCTTTTCCATCCCGGATCACTTACACGTGTGCTATAATGGCTTCATTGTCACCATTGTGTGAGTTAGATTAAACACAGTACCTTTACAAATGTGGTTGTAATTCCTGTCTATGCGATGCTTTTCATTCTTATTGCCCTGGTAAGCAGCTCTCTATCCTTTAAGGCTGATAGTGCCAATAAATCCCGCTCAAAACAGACATAAAATGACATCAATTTGTTCTCTTATTGTAAAATCTATCTCATCTCATTTAGTGCGTTATTCAACAATATAGCAAATACATTCTCTAAGATGTTGACTAATTTAGGACTGCACAGCTGTTTTTTGTGTGCTGATTTCCTTCCTTTCCTTCTATCATCGTCTTCCCTCGCTAGGTCCTCCAGGCGATGGGCTACCCGACAGGCTTCGACTCAGACCTGGACCCCATGAGTTCAGACGAGAAGTCGGATGGTGAGGGGAAGAGCGAGACGTCGTCACACACTAGCAATAACCCAACACACTCCTCGGACAGTTCCAACACACTGGAGGTGGGGATTGAGAAATGCATGCCGATACACACTTAAAAAAAAAAGCATTTGATGGGATTGTAAGAGATTAAAATGTAACATGTCTCTCTGGTTTAAAGATATAAAAGGTATCCAAACGTTGTTAATTCTTCACTCTGCTCACAGCTCTTGAACATCACGCTCCGTCTCACAGGTTCACTGTACCTGTTTGCTTTCTAATAAAGCGAAAGCAGATGCTTTTCATATTGAATAACTCGCATAATCTTGTCACTCCCCAGGTGCGAACTCAGGGTCCCATCCTCACAGCGAGTGGGAAGAACCCCGTCATGGAGCTGAACGAAAAGAGACGAGGCCTCAAATACGAACTCATCTCGGAAAGCGGAGGCAGCCACGACAAGCGCTTTGTTATGGAGGTGAGGGCTTCACGTGTATGAGTAATATGTCATAACATTGACATTTTAATTTAGACTTTAGACTTACAATAATTACATTTGTGAAAAGAAAGAAACCACAACATATCACTGCCGATAGAGTGAAAAAATAGAGTGTTAGGTCCTCATCTGAGTAAAGTAGTAGCTGTTCAGCAACGATACCTTACGTGCTATGGTCAAAGTAAAGGTAAGGACATAGAAGTGCATTTCTTTAGGTGAAGTCTGAACAGGTGAGTCTTTTGCAGAAGATGGCAATGCTAACATAATGTGGACATAGTGTGGAGCCATGACGTATGATCCCAAAAATACAGGAAGAGATTTTGCGAGTGCACTTCAGCTAGTGGGGGGGGGGGGGAGCATGCCGGGGCTCAGCCTTACTCACACTCTGAAACCAAACACCGGCAGCGTCAGTCACCCTGGTTCCTGGAGCCTGTTCTCTGCGGGGGTGTGTTGTTTTCCGACATGCCTGGCTGCTCCATCGCTCTGCTGATTGATTAGCCAACCTGCTTGACAGCAGGGCATCGCTAAACAAGCCGTTGTGTTCAGCCAGGCTCGCGGGCTGACTCACAGATGACTGATAAACACATGGTTTTTGGGCCAAAATGGAAAAGAAGTGTGATTGTTAGTTTTGACAGAGCTGTAATATATATAATATGCGACGACTAAAGGAAATGATAATAAGCCTACATTTGTTTGTTTGTTTTAATTTGCGTTTCATTTGTCTGACATGTTTTGATTAATATCGTACGTTCTGCGTGTGTGTGTGTGTGTGTGTGTGTCAGGTGGAGGTCGACGGGCAGAAGTTTCGCGGGGCAGGCCCCAACAAAAAAGTAGCAAAGGCTAGCGCTGCTCTGGCGGCTCTGGAAAAGCTCTTCTCTGGTCCCAACGCCGCTGCCAACAAGAAGAAGAAGATATTGCCTCAGGTGAAAAGATACATGTCATATACGTCAGATATGAGTCATGGGACAACCATCACCCATCAGTAATCAATGCCTTTAACAAGTGTCTAATCAGATCGATACTTATATGCCATATTTCAGTGCAACCATGTTTATGCAGACGTGCATCTTATACGCCGCGTGTCTAAACATTGTGTGTGTTTGTCTCTGCTCGTCCAGACTAAAGGAGCTCTGGCGGCGGCGGCGGCAGCAGCAGCCTCGGCGGTAGCAGCTCAGGTAGCCAGAGGAAGAGGAAGAGCAGCCCTGGCGAGAGGAGCCTTCGTCAGTGCGGCTGCACCCGGATACGTCACACCAGGTAGTGAGAGCATAGCTGTGTGATGGTTTTAACTGAGGCTATCAGCTCTGTTTTTCTCTATGTGGGTCAGTTAGAAGTCGTATTAGTGAACATGATAGTAGGTTTGGCCGTTTATTTTGGTTATTAAATTTTCAGTTTCATAAGAATCTTAACTCGCTGCAGATTTTGGGAAATGCAGCAAATTCAACAAGTGCACATTTGACTGAGAGCCTGTAACCTCTTCCCAACAGGCTTCGGTACACCGTATGGCTACAGCCCTGCTGCAGCAGCTGCTCCTGCATACGGTACGTCCTTCTTGTTCGTTTACCCCCTTCTTCCACCTACTGTCATGTCTTAACCACTCTGTTCCAACATACTTTAACTGCTAACTATTAACGGGTTACATCATCAATCAACCCTTCTTCTTCTTCTTCACTTTCTTTCACGTCAAGTTCTCCGCCTTTTGTCAAAAATGATCAAAAGCAAGACTTAGGGCTTCAGTGACAATTAAACAAAGCCTTCTCTGTCTGCTCTTTGGCTGCTCGGCACTTAATCTTATCTTTATCTTAATCTGCTTGTTGCCACTCACTTCCCGATCTCTCCTGGTTGGATCACGACTCCATCGGTAAAGAGCTGCCGTCTGCATCGAGCTTTTATCTCAAAAAGAAAGTGATCGTAATCATGACGACACTCGTACCTGCACTTCTTGAATGAAAAGGGAAAGTAGATAAGTGAACGATAGATCAGCCACCTCTAACTATCGATACAAGCTTTCCTGCACTGATAATAACCCATGGAGAAGAGGTTTCCACCTCAAAAGGGCTCTCTCTCACATGCTAAAATCTATCCCGGTCCTTGACCTTTAACAGTGAAAATATTGGTGCAGAAATCCTCTCACACATGCGTCCCTCTGTCACACGCAGTCACATTTACCTGGACAGACCGAGCCTTGTATCGCGGTGTGTAGCGTTGGGAGGCCTCTCTGTCCGTCCTACAGCTTTGAGTTTGAATGGTCCTTATGTGTGGAGAAACTGATCCGGGGCCCCAGTCAGACGGCTAGTACCCCCGTGAGGTCCCAACAGCCCTGAATATGAAGCGCGCCTTAGTTTTGCTGTTTATGGCGGAGCTGGAACTCTGCGTTCGTTGTGGGTGTTTGATTTCAGAACTCAATGTTTACTTTCACCTAATTAGAAATGTATTGTGAAACTTCTATCCTTGCACTGTTGATAAATCAGAATAAGTTCACATTTAACACACTGGACTGGAAACACGCACTCTCACTCCCTCCTGGTGTTTAATATGATATACAACGATGATTTGGGGGGGAAACGGGTCATATTTGCTAGCTCGTGATAAAATGAAAGATCATCTTCTCAAAAAAAAAAAGTCTCAAAATGCAACTAAAGGGTGGCAGTCTGGTGCCCTGGGGGTGATGAATTCTAAATGGTTGCACACTCTCTTCCCCCGTGACTCATCAGTATGTGAGTTCAGCTGACCCCGAGCTGTGACCTCCCTACAAATACGGAGGAAGTTCAATTCACGCCATTTGAAAAACATATAAAAAACATCTTTGGGTTTGCCACTTACATTTCAATCAGAACGGAGAAAAAAAGGGTCGTGAAAACATTGGGGACTACTCTACCCTTTATCTCTTGGAAGCAGAGCTTTCTTCCTGTTTCCTGCTTTTCCACTGTGCTCTGGCCCCGTTTGCTGCTTCGGGTTGACTTGCTGGCAAACGCTCAGAAAGCGTTTCACAATACTGCAGGGCTCATTAGAACGCTAGCTCGTTATGCGGGGCGCAGGCTGTTGCATTAGGCTACATGGTAGAACACAGAACAGTAGATCATAGAACAAACATGACGCCTACAATCCATTTACTAATCATGACAGGACAGAACCAACAGCAACTCCTCCGGCTCAGATATTCCACTTTATTACAACTTGGGTTTTGTCCATCATCCCTAATTGCCGATACGCAAATCTTATTTTGAAGGGGGAAAAAACAAAGGCAGATATTGTAACGTTGACCTGCGAGCAGTGGCGGTTCTAGACAAATTTTACTGGGGGGGCCAAGGTGGGGCCAATGTTTGATCAGAGGGGCACATTAAAAAATGGAAACAAATGATATTTAAACATAGCGAGATCAGACATTTACAAACTTGATTTTCTTATCGTAGTGAGGAACAACAGTAACACGGTTACGTGCAATAAATCACTTTACGAGATGAAATCGTTTTGCTTACCTTCGCCTCTTGCAACAAGACATTAGCTCCTCTCTTCAAAACTTGTGGCTGCCGTTCTCACTCTCATCTCGCATCCGGCAAGGCAGTGTTTGGGTGCGTCGCTCTAATTATTCCGTGTAGAGCGCTGAGTCACATTAGTTCCGCTTTTGGCGCTAGCGCATAAAATCGTAATAACTTGATCAATTTATTTCATTTTCATTTTATCATTCAGTCAGCTTATTCAGTCAGCTCTGGGGGGGCCACAGGGGGGGCCTGGGACATTTTTACAGGGGCACTGGCCCCTGTAGGCCCCCGTGTAGAACCGCCACTGCCTGCGAGTACGATGTTTTCATAACTGATGGAAAAGATTGCTAAAACTGCATAAAAAAAAACAAAAAACAAGTTGTAATAAATCACCATTAACCTTTAACTTTGGCCGTTTGCTTTCTTCTCTTTAACTCTGAATCTCTCTCCTTCTCGGTTCTTCTAACCACCGATGAAGGACGTCGCCGCCTGCTCTCTCACCCCCCCTGTTGGACCTAGTAGACGTAGCGTAGCGTGTAGTCTAGCGAGAATCAAAAAACACTCTGTGTATTTGTTGCCCTGGACTCATGCAGAGCTGTGCTCTTCTCGTGTCTCCCCTCTAGGTTTGCCAAAGAGAATGCTTCTGTTGCCCGTCATGAAAGTGCCCACCTACCCCGTCCCCCACTACCACTTCTTTTAGCCCAGGACACACACACACACATACACACACACACACACATGATTTTTCATACATACCAAACGCTTCTTCCAAACCGTACAATTTGTCTTTTTGGGGTTGTTTTTTTTAGAAGGGAAACTTTTTTTCTACAATATCAGTGACGGGGAGAGATTTTGTAAAGACGAATGTTTTGCTTTTTGTTTTCCAGAAATTTTTATGAACATGAAAAAAAAAATACTGCAGGTTTAAGTTCTTAAGAGATAAAAAAAAAAACTTGAAGGATTTGTACTGTGAATTGTGACCTCATTCTTTTTGAATCTAAATTATATATATATCAATCTTTTGTTATTGTGCTTATTATTTGCTAGGAAGAGGAGAGCCTTTGCAATATGACACACAACACACATTCTCTGTAAAAAGAAAAAAAAAGGAAGAAAATAATGAGCTGTGTGAAGGATGTTTAGGAATAAATAAATAATAATGTTGAAAGATGAATAAAGTTTATCTCCTATAAAAGCTGAACTGGTGTTTATCTGATTGGAAGACCTTCGTCTCGTAAGAGATTTGCTGAAACAGCAACTTCCTGTTTTTGGGTCGGACTTTGACTTTTTGGATGTCAGTTAACATGATGAAGGATTCATCTCTTTCAACCCTGCACACAATACCCTGACCTACACTTACAACAAGCTTTAATATTCCACCTTCATACATGCACACAGATTGAATTTCAATCGTCCATCAGGGCGTCTTTGTTTGATCCTTTTGACCCCTCAGCTTATAGATATTCAGAGAGAAAAGGCAAGAAGACGGCGATGCATTTTTGAACGTGCACGTCAGATCCTGCGTCTTGCATGCAGCTGCACAATCCCATTACCTAATGTGGATTAATATCTGGCAGCTTTCCCACTGCTGTCAGAGGATTCACCTACAGTATATGCAGAGCATGTGAAGTTGTCACACAAGCCTTTTTTGCAGCATACATTTTAGAGCTCAGTATATTGTTGTCGCTGGTTTCAGTCGACATAAAAGGGCTCAAAAGAATGATGAAGACAAAACATGTCACAACTACATAGCCTACGTCTATTTTTATGCCGCAGCAGCAGCGACGCCTGTGACTAGGAGTTTTATATTTTCGGGATGTCCGATCAATTTTGCCGGTCAAAGGTCACCGCGATCTTGTGAAAGTAATATCTCAGGAACGCTTGGAGGGAATTGTATAAAATCTGGCACAAAAATCCACCCGTACTTGAGAATGAACTCATTAAAATTCAGTGGTCAAATGTCACTCTGACCTCACAAAATACATTTTTGGTACAACTTAATAATTGATATTCTAATTATGACAATTTCACACACATTTAGTTTTTTTTTTGTGTGTATTTATAGATCAGTTAACACTGCATTTCGACAACAAATGTGAACCTTGGTGCACCTTAAAACCAAAAACGGCAATAAGGGACCCACGTGAATTTATCACTGTCAGTGTGTTTTATGTTGTTGCTGGATGTTGTAAATTTTTTTACCCTTTTTCAACCGTCAAATGAGGATCAGCTTCAGCTGGGCCGCTGAAAGACTGGCTGAACTAGACTCTGTGTGTTTCCAATAAAGATTCATATATTTGAATATTTGTAGTAATGACCTAATATCACAGGTAAAAACAAATCCAAATGTATGGTACACAAAACCAATGCTGGTCGTCCAACTAGCGAGAGAAAACGCCATGACGACGTGGTCAGAACTACGAGGCGCAGCCATTGGACGAGAGGACCCGGTATCTTGTCCAATGGTTGGTGGAGCTCCACCAGGCCCGGTTCCAGAACAGAATGCCTTGGGGTGCATCTGAGATTACAGAGGGTGCACCAGTACTATACTAAAACCAGCTACCCAGCTTCAGTTCAGACTTCGCTTTTATACACACAGGCCTCTCTACCATAGACAAGCACTTCTGCGTAGTTCTACTGACATGTTGGGACAACAAACATTTACTGTGCTTAAAAGATGGCATCAGGGTGCGCGCATTTTGCACACGACACATGACACACGACGCGGCCGGCCACCGGCCGCCGAAGGCTATCACAGCAGCGCTGATATAGAGCGACAACATTGCGACCTCGAGCGTGATATTACTTTATACAACAGTTATATTTCGTAAAATGTACTGTTAATAATAATAATTGACAATAGATTGTGATTTGTTTGTTTATTTAATCATATAAACGGATGAAATTGCTTCCGCCAACAAAAATAGATCCCGACTGAGCGGACTGTTGCCAAGCAACATATAAACAAAACACCATACATAAATGCGGAGTGATTTTGACAGTTTGGTGAACAGTCAGAGTGATGTTGGAAGCTCATATCTCAACGGTATTTAATGGAAATTGTCACAAGTTTAACTACAATTTGTTTTGTGAGCAAGTATTTTATTATTTTTATCATATTTCTAAAAATCAAAATCTTTTTTTTTTTTTTTAATTGAGGGTGCAAACTATTTTTTTGGGGGTGCAATGCATGCTTATGCACCCCCGTAGAACCGGGCCTGAGCTCCACTGAGTCGTTTAAAAATGTAATTCGCCTGACATCACCAAAGCTTTACTTCCATCTCACATGATTGAAGATTAATGTCCAGCTGTTGTATTCTGTGTATATTTTCTGTCATTCTTTTTTTCAAGGTTGAATTGTATTTTTAGTGCACACAGAGCACTAGAGAGTATACAAAGGTATTTGTATATACTTCGCCTTACCAGTGTCTTTTCTCATTTTTGTTGGACAATAGAAAGCTACAGCCAGCTGGTTAGCGTAGCTTAGCATAAAGACTGGAAACAAGGGGAAACACTATATGTGCTATAGCAAAATGACATCTTGATGAACTATTCCTTATCTCCTGGACATTTCCAATAAAGGCAAGTGTATGTAGTGTTATTAATAATCTAGCTCAAGTACACCTTGTCCTATAGAATGACCTCTCTGGATGTCTTTGTCCCTAAGTGTGTGTCCTCTCATGTCTCTGTTCTCCATCTTCACTGCAGGTGGTCTTTTCATCGACAATCCCTTCTACCAGCCGCGGACCCTCGCTCCCTTTATCATTCATCTGGGTCCCCAGGATCTCTTCTCTGACTTCTAGAGGTGGCAGGTTGTTGAATCCTCTCTTCTACACTCACCTGTCTACGCAGGAAACCCTCGTTTTTCTGTCCGTCCGAGCGGGGCTGCCTTTCTATCCGGGCGATCACCAATCCAAAACTGTTTCTGTCCGATCAGTCCACTGGAGAGAGAAAAAAAAAGAAAACGTTCTGCCTGGCGACAGAATCTCAACCACGGACCGAGAGGCTCATAGCTCCTCTCCTCGTTTCCTCTACTCTCCGCCCAGATTATCACACCAGAGGAGAGAAACTTTACACGAAGCAATACTCGGATTTTACGAGAAGCGTCCGGCTGCAACGGTGCGAGGCTGGGCTGGACTTCTTACTTATAGCAATACACCAGAACTCCTCTCTTTGAGCTAACTCACTAGAGATGATGTGAATGTCCCGACGGAGTTCGACCCAACACAGCATTGCAATAGCTCATTCTGATTGTATATCCATTGTATGTGTGCGTACGTGTGGCTATAACATGACTATATACACATATATGTATGGTGTATGTTTCTATAACAATGTGTTGACAACAATATTACTATATGACCATGTATTTATGTAAATATTCTATAAAATATAACTATTTGTTGGTATAAATTATTTTAGAATTATAAAAGTGAAATGTAACTGTAATATCACAGTATAGCTTTCTTCCAATTTTATATACACTGAGCAATTGAAGCTAGTTCTAGGAGATGCAATATTATCTTTGGTATTCATATTAACCTTTGCTGTTAGAATGACGATGCTTCCTTCCTTCCTTCCTTCCTTCCCTCCCTCCTTCAAACGTTTCCTCTCTCTTTGTATGTCTTTCTGAGCCTTTCTGAGCACGCTCTCTGCTGCCCGAGGTTTGGTTACTCGGCCCGGACCAGAGGTGCTCGCTACTGAACACACTCACGAACTAATCACACATCTGCACCCACACACACACACACACACACACACACACACACACACACACACACACTGTTCCTGTCAGAAAGCACATTTTCTATAGTCTCACTGCTGGCAGGGAATACTGTTGTTACAAATACAGTACTGTATGTGTATAGTACATGTGCACTCTCCTTCCACCATCAACACTCAGATTGCTCTGTCCCGCTCGCCTTAGGGACCAAAAGCACAGCTCACTCACACACTTTTCCATCTTCCTGCACACACACACACACACACACACACACACACACACACACACACACACACACACACACACACACACCCTTCCCTCCACCTTCCCATAGCAATCCTCCACTGTATGGACGATACAGCTTTGTCAGGGCCTTCTCACACAATGTGAAAGACAGACTACTACCTAAAAGTGTGACTCAGCAAAAGTCTTCAAAAAGGTTGGATTTTGAGTTGGAATCTATGTTCAAAGGCACAGAAAGAGGTTGCTGATGGTTTTTTGGAGGGATGGGGGTTTTGAGCAAAGGCTGAGGTTGAGTGAGGATGTTTCAGCTGGGGATGCGCCCATCGAACATCGGCCGCAGCAATCTCCTGTTAGAGTACCTTAAAGCGATTCTGGTGCGTTCCACCCGGTGAGGTTTACAGATTATACATTTATGGAAAAGGCTTGTACCGCATCGGTAGAGAGAGAGAGTTATATTGGTGCATGCCTCAGTTGTCTGGCTGAATAAGTCGAACACACACACAGAAAACTGTCCTTTTTGAAGATTTTTAGAATCCTCATGCTGTTATTGTTCCTACATTTTAAGATACACTGGCTAGTCGAAAAGGTTGAACTGTTGCCGAGCTATATTACACTTCGCAGTAGCTGTTGACTGTGTAGTCCTAGTGTTGTGGGTTTAGAGCTGCTATCGCATATAATGCTCATATTATTTACGTAGGTAGTAATTAGACCGAGACATGATATATTCCATTAAACTGTTAATACGCTTTGTGCATATGCAGCATGTTGCCTTTCATTCGAGGGTGTCGTTGGAACCAAGCAGGTGTCACAACACTGCACACGCCGAGGTAGCAGCCGCAGCATCAAATAGAACCCACTCATCGCTGTGTGGGATTTCTGCTGAAAGCTCCTCAGCGGTTATTTTCCTCATCTTTAACCTCTAACGGAGACGAGGTGTCAGTCAGCAGAGGCAAAAATCAAACAGCATGCATCAAAAGTCTTTGATTCTTCTCACGCTGGCCTTGATCCGGGCGCCAGTTTCATCTCCTGTGTGTGTACCTGCTTTGATTCAACGAAAAAACCGCCCGAGAATGAGACTCACTTAGGACCCAAAGCCTATTTTTCAAGACAGAAAGTCAAATTAGAGTTAGATTTAGTGACGCCGCAGAGCTGGCAGCGAATCGAGAACGGAGACAATGGGAGATCAGAGGAGAACCGGAGGATATGTGCTTCCTCCAGCTGTGCTTTGTGTGTCGGAGCGTTGAGGTCGAGCCCTCGGCCATTGTATGTTTGAACAGCTGGTTCCTCGACACACAGTGGGGCTGTATGTCTTATAGCAGGAGTCCACTTCCATGCCCATGCAGTAGCCGCCGTGCTCCCCCATGACAAATCGCCGTTGCCATTCCAAGCATTTTCCCGTCAAATCCCAGAGCACCTCCGGTCGGTTCATCTCGGCCCGGGAGAGGCACCGCTTCGCCGTGACATTCTGGTGTGGAATTCACATGGAGGTGAATAACTTGTGGAAACAGAGCTTCTCTATCGGCTAAGAATTTATCCTAATTTCCCCTCTGCCCTCTCTCTCTCTCTCTCTCTCTCTCTATGTGTCTCTCTCTCTCTCTGCCCCCATCCTCTCAGGCCAGATGGCCCACATTAATAAGGCAGACAGTCATACCTCAGTGAGCAACCTTTTCATTTCCCCTCAGACTGAGCGGACATGCAGGAGGAGTCACCCTGACTACTGACCCTGTCCTCCTGCTCTGATGGCTGAGCTAACGTTCAGAGGGAAGGGTGGCAGAGCTCAGGGAAATGCAGTCGGTCTGAAACTGGCCAATGTGGTCTGATGGGACTGTGGAGGTTTGAGAGTTGCTTCCCAGTTAGGCCGAGGTCCCATATGTATGTTTTCTTGTCTGGCTTTAATGTGATGAAAAATAACTTAGGTTTGTGGCCTAATAGGGATTTTTGCAGGGAAAAAAAGACAAATATAATCAAATTTTCTTGTTGTGTAAAAGTATATATTAGCTGGCAATTTAGAGAAAGTAAGAGGAGAATGAAACTAATGTTGCCCCTTCATTATCTAACTAAAAAAAGAAGAAGAATTCAGTATATGCAGAAATAGTCCGCAGCTGTTTCCACCAGGAAAGATGACAGATGACCGGCCGCTCTCCACTATGAAACGACTCAATAAAAACATCACCAGGACGTGTTTTTCTGCACGTATCCCTGTGTGAAGGCTTGGACAGTTCACGTGGACAACCTTTCTGGAGAGTAACGGTTGTTTGTGCTGGACTCGGGGTCCTGGTGATTTTTGCTGATGGATGTTCTTTCTGCTCCGGTGTTTCCCAGACGTGTCTCTATGAGATCGCTATAAAACGGGCAAACCTGGCAGACACACTGAACTCACACACTTCTACAACTACAGTACACCTTTAAATCCAAGAAGCACAAAACACACACATCGTTCTCAGGGCCACCTGACACACACACACACACACACACATTAAATCATTAATGTAAATATTTAAGCATCCACCGACAATAACAGTGACAGCGTGACATCCTCTGCTCTGTGGTTTCTATATTACACATAAGATTGTCCTGTATGTAGTGAGAGTCACACGAGTGGTCAGGCCTTGTTTGTACATTAGGATTTGAGCCATGTATAGCTGAGAAATACCCCCACCCATCTTGGTGCATCATAACAGGATGTCCATAGCACTGTATGTAATGGATGGTACTCTTGCTTTTCTGAGAGACAGCAGTTCTATGTGAACAACTCAAGCTTTGCTGACGGGACACAAACGGGAAGGAAGAAAACTTATTTTGGCAACACATGCAGGAGCGTCGCGCGTTCAGATGCTGCAATATGTTCGGTACTTAAAGGGTTGTGAGTGCTTTCGTTGCCAGGTAATGTTGGACTTACTTTGAAGGCTGTACTGCCCGTTTTCCCCAAGGCGACTCTTCATCCCCCGTGCCAGGTCAGAGGTTAAAAAGGAAAGCTTATGATGCGGAGATGCTGCTGGGAAACGGGTTGTGGTTTTCTCCATGGAATGGGATTTATCCAGACACCAAAGACTCTGAAGCCTTTGTTGCACAAATCTGTTCCTGGCACCCTCACAAGTGAGAAACCGTATGGTATGTGATCTGATATTCGCCGTCTAGACAGTTATGAAATATCAGGTAAAAAAAAATAAAAAATCTTAGCTCCTCCTGTGTGAAAATGAAGGAAAACAGTGTATTGCTCATTCTGAGAAATCTGGGAGTCGTGCTAAATTCGTCCAGAAGCTAGAGGGTGAAGAGCTGCAGAAAGAGCCGGAGAGTCCATCCGCGAGTCGCCCTGAACTCGGGGCAGAGCAGGGCGGCAGAAATAGATCCGGCATCAGGTTTCCACTGCTGAGGCAAAGCGAACCAGACTAACTGCTGAGCACATCATTTTCCTCTGTGTGTGTGTGTGTGTGTGTGTGTTTGTCTGGCAAGCACATACCGGTACATACCAGAGGGGAATGGGAAGCTATTTCACACCTATATGCATGTGCACACACACACACACACACACACACACACTCTCACACACACACACACACAGATTACTGCTGAGTCACATTAAGCATGTTGTCACATACTTCCTGGTCACCGTCCACTGATTGTTTAAGTCCAATATCCGATAAACGATCGAAGCATTTTGGTTGGGAATGTACACCGTTGTTATAGTGATTGTAGAGTAGAATGTATTTACTCATAGAGTAAACTTGCTTTTTTGTAGAGAAGCATATATACAGAATATATATGGATACATACATACATACATACATATATATACATCTATATATCTTTTGAACTACTTGCGTGAGAGTTGTTTTGGGC
The DNA here is from genome assembly GCF_963514095.1 of Eutrigla gurnardus. NCBI lineage: Eukaryota > Metazoa > Chordata > Actinopteri > Perciformes > Triglidae > Eutrigla > Eutrigla gurnardus. Next base: position 14,003,047 of record NC_139930.1, on the reverse strand, counting down.
GCATCCACCCTTAGGATTCACATTTCTTTCCCCTTTTTCAATTTGGGTTCATACTGTTCTGACAAAAGTAGCGTCTAATGAGTGATGAGTGTTTACTTTTTCCTGTAAATATGATTTTTTTTTTTTTTTATTTAATTTTTGACAAAAAGGGGGATTTAAAGAAACAGTTTTACGATGCTGCCTATGAAACTATGAAGTGATATCTATCCACAGAATCTGTTTGTGAAATGTACCGATGGCAGGGTGAGAGTCTCCCGGGTCATGCTGAACAGACCGAGGACTGGGGGTGGGGGGTGGGGGGGGCATTTGAACTCGCTGTGTTGAACGTTTTGATTAGTAGCAACATTCGCAGCAGTGATGATCTGTGGTTGTCACGGTTTTTGACATAATCTATGCTTGACGAACTGAAAATAAATCTGAGAAAGTGCTGAATCTCTATATTGGAAGATCTTTCTTTTTATTGCTCTCTGAAAACTTCCCCGTTGCACTGCAGCACACCGTACAAACGACAAAAAATCAGCACCATGCACAATAATAGCACATTTCTTTGAATGGTAACATACTTGTTATTGTTTTTAAGGAGACACAAAGTAACCAGTTCGTAATGTGACACTTACTTATTTGGGATTCCAGCAAAAAGCGTTACAGAACATTAAAAAAATATATAATAATAAACTTTATTTATATAACACCTTTTAGAACATAAAATGAAGGTCAAAGTAAGGTCGAAGTAATAAAGTCTGTACACAGTATCTTGGTTTGGTTTTGTATGACACGTACATTTCCCACATTGCTGCAGTCCGACCCTTAATACTGATAATACTCGTTTCGTTATGTCAAAATGTAACAGAGTCAAGGTTATGAGTGATAATTACCAAGTTTGTCAGAGAAGAATTTCAGCCCACGAGCTGTCAATCAAAATAGCATTGCTGAGACGTCTCCAACCACAGCTGCCAATCATCCTGCAGAGCAATGAGTGTGTGTTTCTGTGCACGTGTGTTTTTATTAAAATAACGAAAAGAAAAAGAGCTTTTGTCTGAGAGAAAGCAAATGAGACAGAGAAGATGAACATTAAGCCCCGTTCAGCAGATTCTGTCAAATGTGGCACTTTTTTACGACATGAATACACTTTTAATGGGACATTTGCTTCCTTGAAAGTGACAAAAAAATTAGGGAAATGTGGATAGAAGTGTCAAAAAAAGAATGTAATGTGACATTTACATGCCAATTAAAAACAAAAAACATCCACATTAAATTTATTTTTATTACAGCATGCAGCTTTGCTTATAATGAGACAATAACAGAGGCTGTTTAACAGAAGCTTAAGTATCAGATTGATGGAACATTTGTTGTACACGAGTGATACTTCAGAGTTTCCAATCTAGCATCAGTGAAGACCTTCAAAAGAATTTTGTTTCAAGTTCAGCAGCCAAATTCTCTAATAATCATGGTGGGTGATGAATATGTATGGTTGCTCAGCATACTTGCCAATATCCTGACATCATGATGCTTATTCATCTGCTTCATTGGCATCTGGAGAAACTTATCAATGAGCAAAGTTCCCTTTCCCACCATTAAAAGTGTCAGTGTGCTAACTTTTTGTGGTTTATGATGCTTTTCCCATCATTTCTTTTTGACAATTTATATATTATGAAATGGATTCCTGGGATAGAATGTGAATTTATAGCTGCATGGACAGAAATTAATTTGCAGACATTAATTAGTTTGTCAACAAGCGTCAACTACAGCAATAACTTGATGACAGGATTTTTCAAACAGCGGTTATAGCACTAATGCCTGCCAGGACATTTAGTAGTATACTGACGGCTGTTCCTTCACACTGGTGACTCCTTACAGCCATCTGAAGGCAGCGGCTGTCTTTTCCATCTGCTGTCTCTAACCGGAGTGATTAGTTGCACACTGCCATGCCATAATTATGCGCGGCAGCTCCGCTGGATAAATTTTGGGCAACCAGACGGTTGTAAAATCACCACAGAACTCCTCCATGCTTCTGTGCACATCAAATGAGTCGTTTGGATTCATAATTCTGCACGGTTTCTTCTGCACATCAACAGGCCATCGGTGACTTGCAGAGGTAAAGAGATAAAAACAAATGAACTGTGCAGAGAAAGGGCTGACTGCTGCGGATTTTGAGGACACACAGGATGGCCATTTGAATGACGAAGCATCATTAGTCTCACAATAAGGCATGGGACCATATGTCATCTCGCGATTATCCTGGCCAAAATAATTGCGATTCACGATGTTAAACTCGTGAAAAATGACACTAAAACACTTAAAATTTTGTTAAGAAATAAATATTTTCATTGTGTCACAGATAAAAAAAAAAGATTTTAGTGAACATCCTTTTAAGTGGAAAAACAAATAATCAAATAATCTTAAATAAGTAATAATAATAAATTATAATAATCATAAATCATATGGTCTCCCTGCATAAATAAATGATAAATACATATTTAGGTGTTTGGTACCCTGAGTGGTTTTGTTGTTTTGGTTAGAAACACTACATTTAAACAAACCTTTTGTTTAAATATCAAATAAAACCCCAATTACAATGAATGAAAGAACCAAAGTAATTCTGATTAATCATTAAAGTAATTCTCATGAAGATAAATGCACAAGCCAGTGTAGACCTCTTGGTTTAACATGGTCACCAACCGGCCACCTTCTTGTATTTACCACAACAAATTTAAATTCACACTTTTTGAAGTCAGGGTATTTGATTTTTAACTGTCAAACTCTCTTCTTTGCACTCAGATTATTTTTTAACTATCTTACACTGTCTGCTACCATCTGCATTTAACAAGTTTGCCTCCTCAAACCAGTTTACAACAGTTTTAAATCAAGTTAAGCGGAAGGAAATTTATATTTAACCAGTCAGGTCGGATTCATGGAAACACAAAACTGTTGTATTCTGTGACAGGTAACAGGTGGAAGCTCTGCTTTGGTCACACTCCTCGCCTGAACAAATGAGATAACAGCAACGAGACTAACAGGATTCAACGCTCAGGATTTCGCCTTCAAGGGCCGTTTCAAGCATCCAAATATTCACACACTCCTCCAGAAGTGAGTACAGGAGCAAAAGGAAAATGTGTCTGTGTGAGGAAAAAGAGAAAATGTATGTAAGTGTCAACACCACAATGTTAATAAGTGAAAGTCTGATATATTTATACATTTTAGTAGTAGTAAGTATACAGAGTAAGCACTGATTTGATGTTTGCTAGGTAGGTCTTGCCTGAAGTTGAATTATTTTTTCTTTTCAGTTAAACTGAACAGTTTTTTGAATAGCATATCAGTACATTTATTTCAAATGTAGTAAGGGCCTGCTTCACATACAGTTTGTATGTTTCATTCATGCTCGCAGATCATCAACGACTGAGCCGAGCAGCAACCGAAGACGGCAATCCCATCAGCATTCCACCTTTGCATTTTACTCTGTTGCTGCCTCGCTAGACGTATTTATAGTTCTGTAACACCGGACAGAAAGAGGAGGGGGCAGGTGGCAAGCTGATTGTATAATGCTGACGCTTGTTACATGCAGCCGCCGCGGGTAGTGGGCTTCCAACTCATCATGCCTGCTACTGTACAATCTGCAGACGCAGAGCCAAGGTCCCGACGGACGTCATAACTACAGGTGATAATTGTATTGGCTCGCACCAAGTTAGAAACACTCCAGATGATATAAGACCACCAGCACAATCAGTGCACACTGTACATTTTAAACACAGAGACGCCATGGCAGAAAATGGCTCATCCCTGACAAAGATAACAAAGCAGCCAAGGAGATTTCCATCCAACTTGAGGGGAAACGGCTCAATCAAGTAGCTGGCAGTTTGTTTTCACAAGACATAATTAGCGAGAAGGAAATGGGTTTATGTTTCATGTTCAAAACTCTCACATATCCAGAGAAGTGTTCCCAAGAGGTGACAGCATGGGGCTCTTTTATCTCATTCGCCTTTTCAGCAGCCATACGAAATGTTAGCGAGGAAAAGGAGAGGAAACAATGTTTGGCTTCATAGATTTTCATAGAAGCTGCCTTTGAACTTGCAAGACAGATAAATATGCAAAACACCAATACCGGTATATAAATAACCTTTTTTTAAGATTTAGGGTGACATCTTGAAATGGGTGCCTCAAAAAGCACCATTGAGTGTTTTTGTGAAAAGTGATGGAGGGAAGGTAAGTAAGGTCAGAATAGTACAGACAACAGCTGATTGAATGCTAATTCTGGAGAAAGATTATATGGCACCAAAAGATTTGTTTATTTTTATTTAAATGCTCACAGATAAATTATTTATTCAGACAATTCAGTCCTAATCTGCACTGTGCACATATCTCTCTATGTCAATGGCTCTTCTCAAAGAGCGCTCTCACATAACATCTTTATATTTCTTTCCCTCTTTCTGCTAAATTTGATGATGGATCAAAGTTAGAGGTGTTGCTAGGGCTGCGTTTCACCGCAGTACGTTTTTGTTGTTGTTTTGTTGTTGTTTTTTTTACATATTTGACTGACATTCTTCTTACTTTTTTTGTGACACACTATACTATGACACTTTTATAACTTTTAGTGACATACTATGACACTTTTTATTACTTTTTTTGTGACGTAGTTTAATATGACACTTTTATAACTTTTAGTGACATACTATGACACTTTTTATTACTTTTTTGCGGCGTAGTTTAATATGACACTTTTTATTACTTTTTTGTGACATAGTTTAATATGATACTTTTATTACTTTTTGTGACGTACTATGACACATTTTATTACTTTTTTGTGATGTAGTTTAATATGACACTTTTTATTACTTTTTTGTGACATAGTTTAATGTCACTTTTATTACTTTTTTGTGACGTAGTTTAATATGACACTTTTATTACTTTTTGTGACGTACTATGACACATTTTATTACTTTTTTGTGACGTAGTTTAATATGACACTTTTTATTACTTTCTGTGACATACTATAATGACACTTATTACTTTTTTTGTGACGTAGTTTAATATGACACTTTTTATTACTTTTTTGTGATGTACTATATGACACTTTTAATTTATTTTTTGTGACATACTATACTATGACACTTTTTATTACTTTTTGTGACATACTATGACTTTATTACATAGTTTAATGACACTTTTTATTACTTTTTTGACAAACTATGACACTTTTTATTACTTTTTGTGACATACTATACTATGACACTTTTTATTACTTTTGTGACATACTATACTATGACACTTTTTATTACTTTTTGTTACATACTATGACTTTTTATAATATTTTTTGACATACTATACTATGACACTTTTTATTACTTTTTGTGACATACTATGACTTTATTACTTTTTGTGATGTACTATGTGATACTTTTTTTTACTTTTTTGTGACAGTTTAATGACACTTTTTATTACTTTTTTGACATACTATATGACACTTTTCATTACTTTTGTGTGACTTAGTTTAATATGACACTTTTTATTACTTTTTTGACAAACTATGACACTTTTTATTACTTTTTTTGACATACTATACTATGACACTTTTTATTACTTTTTGTGACATACTATACTATGACACTTTTTATTACTTCTGTGACTGCTATACTATGACACTTTTTATTACTTTTTGTTACATACTATGACTTTTTATTATATTTTTTGACATACTATTCTATGACACTTTTTATTACTTTGTGTGACATACTATGACTTTTTATTATATTTATGTGACATAATATGACCCTTTTTATTACTTTTTTGTGATACACTATACTGCGAGACATTACTTTTTGTGACATACTTTACTGTGACACTTTCTAGTACTTTTTTGTGACATACTTTACTGTGACACTTATAACTTTACTTTGAGCTTAACCTTCCATCTAAGTTTCCCTTCCCACCTTCTTTTCATCATCCACTGCAACAACTTGCTGTTGAGTTGTCTGGGGTTTGATTGTTCTTTTCAAAAAGATGCCAAAAAAAGTCAAAGGAAGACATTTTTGTGTCGATATCTTTATATTGAAATTCATGAAGTATACACAATGCATCCTATACTATTACAATTTTCACACGTTGATAATGTTTTTTGTTGATGGATAAGCTACGTTTTGGCATTTAATTAACCAAACAGCAGTTTGACTGAGAAGCTTGGAGCAAAATAAACATTAAAAACATAAAACATCTTTGTGGATTAAACTGTAGCACGACAGCAGGTTGGTAGGTACAAGTAGGCAACATTATAGTAACAGAGTAGAAAATCATAAACAAAACCTCAATATTCATTTTTTTAATGTTTGTTATATACAACCCCAGTGCCTTAAGAGGAACGGCCCTTTGTTTCTTTCAAATTCATCTGGACCTTTCCTCTGACATCACCAGTAGATTTCAGCCAATCAGATCACCTTCAAGTTCAATGCAGTTTACAGTAACAATTAAAGCGAGCAACGGAAATATAACTTTCTTATTTCTTTCGTCTAATCTGAACTGGAATATTGAGTCCCTTTTCTAGTCTTCTAAAAATTAAAACACACACACACACACACACACACACACTTTTTTTTAAAAAGGATCCATTTAGAGTGGATGTCAGTGTGACCCCTGCTTTGACCTCTGATGACATCTCTCTGAAGTCCTCTGACTGCTGTGTAACACGTTTGATACCGATCCACGCTTTAGGTGCAGTTTCACTCGTGGTATTTGACAAGTGTCTTGGTGTGTGAGACTTTTCTGCTTCTGCATTCACAACAGTGTGTGTACAGTACACACTCAGTGGCTACTTCAATATTTTAACCGACTTAGTGCTGGGAAACATCTGTTTTTGCCCCTGAACAAATTAAATTATTGGAGACATGAGATCATCGAGGTGTTGAAACTATTGAACAGGGTTTTTGCTCCACACTGGTTCGATAAATTTGATCGATGTCTGCGGATTTTTGGAAGATGCAAGATGATTGTGCTGTGGTTATCCCAAAGGTTCTCTTTCTGAGTCGAGTGCAGGCAGCCAGAACAAACACAATTTTCTGTCATGTTACTGTCTCCATCTTGAGATGACGAGCTCTTTGTCACAAGCCGAGACATTTTCCTCACCATTATTCCATGATCTACATTCGACCTTGGATGCAAGATTTGAACGACAATTCTGACCCTTCCGATATGCGTCATGTAGCATTTCCAATCATCAATCACTCAGTTCACATGCCTGCTGTTGCCTCATTTTCTTAGCTGTCAACAGCTGGAGCTAAATCTAAAACAATCGTAATCTTTGTCACCTTTGTTACTTTTAAACATCTTTTCTGCCAATTGTCCTCTGACCTTGCTGACTGATTGGGCATGTTTCGTTTTTGCTGCTGCCTGCCGTGCTTCTGTTTTCCTCACCATTCTGTATAAAATAACCATCTTCGTCTAATAACAATAACCATACTGTATTTCAGATCCAAAGTCATGCACTCTAATATTTTGGCTCCAAAGTGACCAAATGCCTTGACTGCTTTAACAAGTGGGTGTCCCTAATAAATTGGCCACTGAGTGTTTGTTCTGTAGGGACCGTAATATGGAATGAACACTGTAGTTGAGCGTGTTCGCGTCTAGTGGTAATAGAGCTCCCAAAGGTCTGACTTAAGTGCCTGCCACCCTGCTCAGCAAAGTATCAAATGTGACCCTGCCAATCAAGGTCAGAGGTCAAAGATCACAGAGCAGTTGGTGGCAGAATAGGGAGGGGTGTGTTTCAGTGCAGCAGGAATTTTTCTTTGTGTGTGAGCGTGTGTGCTTTCCACTTTAGCTTTACAAGCATTGCATCACTCTGGCTTTCAACAGTGTTCTCACAAACATACATGTACATTATGATTCATGCTGAGGTTTGCATGGTTTGGAGTTCTTTTTTAGTTTCTTTGTGCCGAGACATCCAAACCAAACGAACCTCGAGCATGTTGGTCTGAAATTTGATGTGAGGATGCTGCTGCTTGTATTCACAACAGCTTCTATGCTTCTGTCCTTACTGTAAATGATATAATCACGTCCATTAGTATCATCAATATCGACCTTCAGATCAAGGCTTTGTCAGAAAACTTCTTTAGCATCATTCATAAACACATTTCGACATATCGGAAACTAGACAAGCAGGGAAAACATTTCCCCCTTACATGCATGCACACACTCATAACCTTAGTGCTTTTTTTTTCTTTCCCTTGACTTCCACACGCCATCTTGCTCTTTCTTTTATACACACATTTTAACATTACTTCAGTCAATTATTTATGCATTCAAACACAATTCTTTTCAGTCTCACACATCTCACAGTCAACATAAAACAAACAAAAAACAAACATGCGTGCTTACACACACACACACACGCACATATGCTCATTACATAAGCACATTCGTGTTCATGGATAGAAAAAGAAAGGTATCGTTCCAACGTAAATTAGAAAAAGCTCAGTTTTGAAAAGACATCTATTAGCTCTCGTACCTAAAACAACATTGTTTTTTTTTACAGGAACTGGTTGGTTTGTGCCAGTAGTTTGGAGGGGAGCACGCAGAACAGTTAGGGAGAACATCTTGTCAGGACAGTAACAGTTCTGATGTCCCACCTTCCTTCTGTGGGTAATTCATATCAGCAGTACAAAGACAGAAATAAATGATGAAGCGTTTCTTTTCTCTTTTTTTTTCTTTACACTGTGACCGGTGGAAGCACATTGTGTCTCTGGGGAAAGTGGTAGTGTTGCACTTCATCTTATTTTTTGTCACCCCTTCTCATCAGCACATTTGGCTGTAGTCATTCGGGGTGGAGAGGAGCGTTAATGGATGGGGGCGGGGTGATTAGATCAGGAGCGATGGGAACAGGGAAACGTAAAGGACATTCTTGATAAGGGGGAAGAACTAAAACAGTCTGAATTGTCATCCTGGGATTTAATGGTCAACGTTCAAGTTAAAGTTACGGCCCGGTGGGTTTAGTTAGGCGTCCAGAGGTATCAGCGTGGTGAGTTGCACTGAGCTCCACACATGGTCTGGGTAAAACTGGATGATGGGTGTATACGGTTAGGTGGTCTCCTTGCCCTGGGTCCCAGTGACGGTCTTGATCGAACTGAGCGTTCGGTTGAACCAGGTCTTCTTGGCGGCCTGCACTTCGTTGAGGGCCAGACCCAGGTGGTGCTCTAGGTCCTGATGGAAGAGGAAAGAGAACTATCACAGAACAGGGGCTGGAACAGGTCTGCCAATGAATAACTAAATGACCCGATTTTGGCCAGCGTTTTATGAGTACAGGCCAAGATTCATAGTATCTAATTTTTTACCACTTTGCATTTCTCCAATCAGCAACTTTGATCCCAATTCCCTTCCCGCCCTACGAGAAACCATTAATCATATGAAATCCTCATCTATCTTCTTTGACATCACTCCTAATAAACTCCTTCTAGAGCTCCTTGTTGCAATTGGGCTAAAAATCATCGTAAATAGCTCAATCTTGTTTTCCAAACTCACCACACTCAGGTCTCTTAAAAAAACATGTTTTTATTAATCTTATCAATTATTTACACACTGACTTTAAAATGACTGCAACTGTGCTTATTTATATTTTTGGAAATATTTCAACTGTAGCTTTAATAAAACTGCTCTCCCCAATGCTGCCTCAGACACTGTTGATTACAGCAATGTCATCAATCATATATTAAATTAGGCCTAAGTTGAGCTCACCAATAATGCTCCCTATTTCGTTAATCATATTTCCTGTAGTTTCTGCTGTGGTTTGTGGAGCCTCCCCTACCAACGCCAACAGGATAATACCAATGAAAGTGACTTAGTGTAAACAGCAGGCTCACTGTGACTCAACATCTGTCTGTTGAACAGCTTCTAGCTCGGTGAATCATGATGGGAGCAGCACACTGTGATCCAGCCGAACTACGAGTTAGTGTACCTGGATTTTGCACTCGGCCTCCACAAGCTGTAGTTTGGTCTGAGCTAGTTCCAGCTCCATCTCCCTCAGCTGGTTCTTCAAATCCTCCTTCTCCTCATCCGTCTCCTCCGTCCCCCCAGCAGATGCTTTGGTCACGGCGGACCGCACACGACCTTCCTTGTTGAAAAGACTACTGCACTTCTCACAGCCTTCCACTTTGGACTAGAGAAGGATGAAAGAGAGAGAAAAAGAAGATATTAAATATATATATACCTTTAAGCCTTGGTTGAGTAAAAAACCTGAGACGAGAATGGCAGAGTGATGTGTGGGATAAAGGAACAGTGTTAAAGAAAGACTTCAGGTTAGCTAATACTGTTAAAAAAAGACAATTACCTTTTTATGGCACACAATATTTCTAATCACATACTGTACTATGACTTTTTATGAAAATCTACACTGACTTTTAAGTACTTTTTCTTTACAAACTATGCGTTGATGTCTTTATGTCATGCCATACTATGATTTTCCTGACATTTCTCATCACAAACTGTGCTATGAAACAATATTATATGACATGGCATGGCATACCATCATATGCCTCTTTATGACATTTTAATGACACACATTACTAAGTATATACTAGGGCATTTTTGTGCCATAATAAACTTTTTCTATAGCAAAAGTAAAGTTTTAATGGCATACTATGCGTTTTTGTGTTATAATATATGTGGTTTTAATGCCGTAATATATTGTTATTTTATGACATACTATATTATAAAATAATAATTATGATATACTGTACTTTGACTGTCTGCATATGCATATTATAGAATTCAATTTTTAAGGATAGTTTAATTGCACGTTATTCCAGGACGTGATTTATGTGTCGAACCGAAATGCAATTATCTGCAGCCATGTTTTTGTGTGAGTTGCCCCGTCTATCTTTTTGCAGTCGAGATATTTTTATAATTTGAGAGGAGACAGTGTTCTGCTTAGTTACTGAAGCATGGCAGCTCATTAGACAAGCCAGCTCTGCTTCCCCCCCTTCAGTCAGGGCTGCACTCCTCCCTGCCCTTTTGTCAGAGACTTCTTTTTGGGGGCCCTTGTATGTTGATGAGCTATTATTGGGTGCAGAGCTTTTGTGCAAGCAGCAACTGAAAATCCCTGCTAACAGAGTCGTACTGACTGACTACTTCTCGGGTTAAATCATTTAATTACCTGTCACTGTGGGAGTGGAACGTTATTTTTGCCGGACCAGCTAAGCTAAACTGGAGGTGTTTGAAGGTGTGAAAATACTCTAATCCGGGATAATACGACAGCACAGATACATACAAATGATAGATTCCTGCTTCACTTGCTATTTCTAACTTTGGCTCATGGCTACCGAACGTCCTCGTGGCGGTGCAGGTTGGGTCCTGCTTAGTAGGTTTGCTCCTTTGAGACCACCGAAGATAGACTAGTGCCCGAGTGAGTCCACAGCACCTCGGTTCATAGTTAAGATCGCGTTCCTTAGCAACAACAGTTGAATGTGGGTTGAAATATTCCCTCAGAATTAATATTTCTTACACTATTACATTTCATTTTGATTAAACTGTCAACTGGGTTTAAAAGTGGATAGTAATTACACGTAACGTTTCTCGGCTCATCACTGCAGAAGTGGATGAGAGCATTAATGAAGCAGCTCAAATTGCTTTTGTCGTTGCTTTCAATAGAGTTCTAGTGAATAAGTATTTTGTATAAACATTCATAATTAACACTTTTGACACATTTTAGACTTATATAGTATTCACTGCACATCACGGCTCCCCCTCTGCAGATGTTATTGTGATTGATTATAACTATATTGAATTGCTGCACTATTATAATAATAAAAGATCAGAAAAAGGACACAAACAAACAAAATAGACGTGCAGACATAAAGACACACAGAGAGAGAAGCTGCTACATCCTTTACAGGACTTGTCCTTGTAGCAATGAACCTTTTGTCTGTCCTTGTGTGAGTCCTTGGGCAGCCCTGGCAGAATTCTCTGCCAAAATGGCCTTTCTCCCAGCTAAAGTCTAAACAAACAGTTTGCCAGCCAAGTGTGCAAAAGCCGTAAGTGAGATGCCTCGCCCTAGCTTATTGGCCGAACTCCTCATTCTTCCCAGAAAAGCTTTGATTTCACTGCCAAGTCAATGACAATGAGATAGAAGCATAGTTCCCACCATACCTGCATACTCAAAAGAAATCTTCTACATGGAGGTAACAGCTGGATCTAATATTATTATACTATTATAGCTCTGCAATGATTGTGGGGAATTTTTTGAGAGACATATCATACAAATTTGAAAGTTGCTTACTGTAAATAAAGCTTTGTAAAATTATCGTCTCCACTCCGTCTACACTTGAGCTATTTTTTAATTAGGGTTCGTCAGCCACCGTAAAAGACACAAATTCATACACTTGTTGCTAACGGCAAAGCTCTGTAATTATGCCCCACTTGCAGTCCAGGCTGTTAATCTACAGTGTGTGTTTGTGTGCACGCCACAGTGGTCTGAGAGTGTTTGTGTGTAAAATTCACCCGGATTTTTTCCACTTCTCCCCGGTTGGCTGCCTGTTGTTTCTCCAGTCGTTCGCTCAGCTGGGAGCAGATCTATAAGAACCAGAGACAGTTGATCAGTGTTTAGTTACAGTGTTTTCAGACCGCCGTCAACACGATCAACAATTCACCCCGAGTCCACTGAATATCTACTAAGCCATTCAGACCTGCAATGCATTGTTAGGTGAACACAAAAACATAATATAGATGCACGTTACTTTTTGTAATCTTAAAGGTTTAATTAAACTATAATATATACAAATTATATTCATATTTATGAGTTTTGAGGATTGGATCTACTATAATTGCACAATTAAATAAAATACAGAAAATAAAAATCATCAATATATATATCAGTCAATCTATGTTATTAAAACCATCTCTTTGTTTCCATCCATCCCAAAAGAATCTAGTATTTTTTAACGTGATAGTATGAGGGAACACAAATGTGTAACCTCCATAACAAATTTAAACTGAATACAAAAAGGAAAGTGTATTGTTCTGCTGAGACGGATAATAAAGTTATTTTGATTTCTGCCTCTCCTCAACGTACCACTGTGCACAACCCTGGTCCTCCTTTGTTTGTGTTTATTGGTGAATCAGTCTCTGTGGCAGAGACTTCATCCTCTCTACTTAAGTCCATTAGTGGTGTCATAAGGTCCCTCTTTTGCAGCAGGAGGTGTACAAACACACAAGTAAGCATGTGCATCCTCACATATATCCAATCTCCTTCTTCTACACCTGTAACCCACAGCTGCAGATGCATTGACAGACATACAAACACCCACATGTTTGTGCTCCGGCTCACTGGCCGACAGAGAGATCGATGTGACATGAGTCATCGTACCGGGAACATCGGGTCATCCCACCTCTGGGTAGACATGCGATCTGTCTCTCAATCTGTTCCTGCCCCCGGCATATCTCTCAGACTCCCCGTAGCCTATACTGTATCTCCTCATCCTCCTCCGTTAGAGATCAATCTAAACATCTACCTGTGTATTTTTAGCCAAGCGGATATCAATCTGTCCTCCTACACGTCTTTATGTTTCCCTCCTGTCGTCCTCGCCTTCATTTAAACTCATCGCTCTCGCTTCCCTTCACCACCACTGATCACTTATCCTTCTTAATTCTACCCCACCATTGCTTCCTCTTTCACTCTCCCCACTTCCTTTTTTAAAAATAGTGCCATTCCATAGCATGCTGTACATCTTTATTATACATGAGCCACTAGCTGTCTTAAATCGTTTTTTCTCCTGCATGTGGCAAGCAGACATGTTCATCCCTTTAGATGAAAGGGCTGAGGAGGACGGGGTGAAGTCTATGTAAGATGGAGGTAAATGTCGGTCGACAGACAGGAATCCTTATCACTGAACCACCTGCACTCAAGCTGTTGAGGATTACTTTTGCTCGTTTACATTAAGGATGAACCGGAGTTGTTGTTTTCGTCATTCTTGAAATCTTGATACTGTTTTTGTGTGTCACATAAAAGATTTAGTGTTTGTTTATTAAAGTTAACTTTCTGTAACTTTTCTTTGTCAATAATGCATGTGTATGTATGATTACAGTGGGCAATAAACATGTTTAGAACTAGAAGCAAACAGATAGGATGCAATGGTTAATCAAAAACTATTTTAAAACTAAGAAATAATTACATAAATATATTGCAAACAGGGCCTCAGGAACAAGCACTGGCACTTGAGAGTGTCCATGGCAAGCACCCAGAAGGCCTGAGTGTATATCCTACAACGGGGATTACGATACGCCAAATGACACCGTTTTTAGCCTTACCATTAACAGACCTTTTTCTGTCCTCGTGGGCTGGAGGGGCAATTAGCGCGCAAAGCCTTTTTTTTTCCTCCCTTTGGCTCTTATCCCACAAAAAGAAATGTGGCATTCACAGCCGCTGAAATAGGAAAATCCTATTTGAAGAATAATTTGAGCTATCTGGGTTGGAAAACAATGCAGGCTATTTTGGGGCATTCCTCAACGTGTCACTCCCAGAGGATTGAATGCTGCTGTCCTCCCTCTGCTCTCTCTGCCACAGACTCTCTCTACATTGTCTCCTTCCCTCCATCTATCAGCTCTTATTCTCCGTCATGAAAATAACTATTTTTTGACAAAGCTCAGTTTTCACATTGAGCTCTGCTCAGCTGGCAATCCAAAAGGCAGCTTTTCCCCCAGAACACAAACACAAACGCACACACAGCCGTCAAATCCCTGCTCGCTCTTCAGACAGTTTTCAGACCTGCTGTCAATTTCCATCTGTTGCCAGATATTTTTAGTCTCAGGTGAGGTTAAGGTCGGCTTCTAAATGAGTCCTCTTGCTATTTCTGTCTGCTTCCTCGGGGAGACATGAGAGTGGCATTGTTGCATAATGTCTCTTTGCTGATACTAATAGTGCTTGATCTGGGCAGGTTTATATTTAAGCATTAAGTGACGGGATGAGATCAGAAAGGATGAAAACCACCGTAAGACAGGAACTCAAAAGTATGCTCACGGGCTCAGTCATCAAAGGCTCTGTGTTCAGCTTAAGGACATTTTCGTAAAAATTAGATGTTTCTGGATGAATGAAAACAGATCACTCTTGTATTATTTTGGAATATTTTTGGCTAGTCCTGCCGCGGCAAATGCTTGATCAGAGGTCGGATCTGAAAAGACAAGCCAAATAAGGACGCGTGGAGAAGAGATGCTCAAAGGTTGTGGTGCAAAAAACCCCACAAAAAAGCCCTGTTCTGTGCAGATCAACAGCTTTCTCATCATCCAGTCCATCCATTTAAGCCACAAATTAGAATACATGATAGAAATAGTTAGTGTACACTAACCTTCTGGAGAACAGGTCAGCTGCTAAACTTTTAACCAGAGCTAAATTTTTAATTGCAACAGGAACAACACCATGTGATGGGTCACCTGTGTCTTGTTTGTTTCCTGTATTTACTTTCCATCATCTTGTCGGATTACATTTCTTACTTTTGTATTTAATTTAGGTAAATACTGTAT
The DNA here is from genome assembly GCF_963514095.1 of Eutrigla gurnardus. NCBI lineage: Eukaryota > Metazoa > Chordata > Actinopteri > Perciformes > Triglidae > Eutrigla > Eutrigla gurnardus. Next base: position 13,987,561 of record NC_139930.1, on the reverse strand, counting down.
GTATACGTATTAGGATATATATTAATATATACATTGGAATAATTGTAAAGTTAAATATTTCTGCCTTGGATGGTGTATCACGATGTTAAGGAGCCGTGGGGATTTGTCTAGACTTGGGCTAGTGGGAGGTCAAGTGAAGCGGAGAAGGGGTTTTGATATTGGATCTAAACTGAAATTAATAAATTAATGTTCAAAAAGAGGAAACTAAGGCAGCCAACGTTCCCATTTTCACTTCTCTAAACTTTTACACTTCAGTAATGACCTCATCAGCAAGATCATAAATTATTTCTGGACTCAAACACAAATCTCAGATATACACGACAAATACCTGCTTATATTCGCCAATAATGGAGCCGTTCTTCTTTATCTCCGATTCGGACTTATCAAGCTCTCGTCTGCACATCTCCTTCAGCTGTGGAAACAAACACACACAGCTACTGTTAGGCTGTTGAGGTAGCAGAGGCCAAGGACAGGGGCAGAGTCAGAGGCCCATGAGGCCATGTGACTGTCATGACATGTGAAGGAGACGGAGAACGGTATTGGCAGACTTGAAGCTCGGGGCAAAGTCACACCCTCAACACAACCTCTGGGCGAGCACATAAATCATTCACAGCTACACCTACACATTCACCAAGACAGGACACATTTGGAGGAAGGACACACGGGAACGGAAGGCAGCGGTCCTGTCCACCTGACGGATTCTTCATTGAACCCAAGAAAATCGACATTGAAGAAGAACCGACATCTGAGGTTAGACGATGGAGGGAGCCCTGGAAATGTAGTTTTTGTTTTTCTGCCAACTGTATTACACAGACAGGGGCGGCATGGACTAATTAAAACAGTCGTTTGGAGACAGATAGGTGAATATACACAGAGCTTGACATTTGCTGTATGGCTTAAGAGGATCTAATTGCTTATGCTCTGACTTTGACTGAATTCAACATGTGGTTATGTTTTGAGAAAAATGTAAATTACAGCCTTGTTTGCAGAGAACAGTATAATAAACAAGAAGGCATGCCGTGAGTCCCATGATCCACAGAAAGATCGACCTTATTAGTAGAATAAAACCTGCAGGCTCTCGGCTCCGGCTGTAAAATCGGCTGGTCGGTCACATTAAAAATGCAAACTTCCTTCTAGCCTCCCTCTCGACCCCAGGACTGGTGATTTAAGCAGCGTCTTTTCACAGTAATTCTGATCATTCCTCGGCTCTAACCTGTGCAGATTCTTCCTCCAGTCGTCTCTTCTCGTCCTCGGAGTCCACCAGCTTCTGTTTGGTCAGCAGCAATTCTTTATTCAGGGCGTCTGCCTTCTCCTCAGCCTGACACACAAACAGGACAAAATACCCCAGTGTTGATGAGGTCATTGAAAGTTACACTTGCCCTACTTTCTCTACAGCTTGCTCTCACTCTTTACAAAGTAAGTCAAACTGTGCCTTTACACACACGGATTACACTTTGAGCTTGTGTAAATAAAGGTTTTGCTGCATGTGTGTGTTTTTTTTACAGACACACTTGTGTTTCAGTTCTTGCATAATTGTTGCCACATATACTGAACGCTTGCTTCTGTTAAAAAGTGACAGCTCAGATATTCATGAACCCACACACACAAAATGAAACAAATAGATCCTTTCTCTTTAGCTTACGTTGTCCAGGTCTTTACGGAGGGCTATCTTGCTGCTGACTAGTTCATGTGCCAGGTCGTCGTTCTCCTGCTCCAAACGCATGTTAGCCTCTTGCAAGCGACGGTTCTCCCGCTGGACGGAGAGAGAGAGAGAGAGATGAAGAAAGAAAAAAAAGTTGGACAGGAAAACAGAAGAGCATATGAACGGAAAGAAGCGAGGAAGCAATAGAAGAAGTGAAACAAGTTAATCATAAAGGCTTGGGAATGAATACGTAATAATCTCCTCCTGGCTCATCGTGGCAATATACAGAACTGTGACCAGATCATAATTACAGTTGTCTGTAATGGTTAACAGGGTGTAACTTCTTTGTACATCATTAACAGCAATGGACAGCTATATTAAAAAACGGACACAGTTAAAATATGGTGCCAGAGATTAGATAAGAGTTAAGGCGATAATGAATCTTCAGTGCTGCTATTTCAAGAAAAGATTTATAAAAATAATGCAACATTTGTCTGACTCATATTGGCACTCACAGGCACGTATGTTATTGCAAATAATACACATTCCCATGCAATTAAATATTTTTTTATAAATTCTGGGAAAATAGTCAAATGTTTTAATAAGGAATAAGACATTTTTAATGATGTCTTGCTTCAAAAGTTAACGGAATATCAATTATGATAATCTGGAATATGTTTAAGCATCTAATAATGTTGAAGCTACTGTAATCTGACTAAACCAACCTGACTGCTGTCAAGTGAAATCGGGTCGTGGCTTAAACATCTCAAGAAATACTGTTTGATATCCTTAAAAAATGGTGTCGGTATACAGTTTGTTGGAAGCATTTTTTCAGAGCGAACAGCAGACGTTCAGTCACTGTAATTGATGATCTTGTACTGTATAGGACCAACACGCTACCCTTGAGATGACTTATGGCATGTGCAATTAATGGCTTTTTTGGTGCTGTGTAGTTTTTCTTTCCTAAACAAGGACTGTCAAGGTCCACAGTGACTGGACAAAAAAAAAAAAGAAGATATATTATGTTTAGTGGGAAATCTGCCAAAATAAGGTGTTTGTTTCAACGTCGTGAAAAAATTGGATAATAAATTATAAACTATAGAAATATAAATAAAGACAACAAATAAAGATTGCTGCTCTTGTCAGAAGAACCAAATCGGGGCTGCATTTTAAAGGAAATATAACATAATATTAAGTTGATGTTAATTTCTTATGTCTACCTCATATCTTTCGATGGGGGCTTCCTGTTGCTCCTGCTGCTCCCTCAACGTGTGGTACTCCTTCTCAAATTTCTTTAGCTTTTTCTGGCTGATCTGTTGGGCAGCAAGAGCACAAAAACTATGTCACACACACACAAATAATTGCAATTTTACACATGATGAAAAATAATAAATAAACCAGCCCAGGTCACTGGGATTTCACTGGCCACATTTTTTTTAAATTTTCAAGTTCATTTTTGCAAACATTTAAATTGTAAAGCTACTGCAGTAGCACAGAAATCAAAGATTAACAGCATTTTTATATTAGGCTGGTACGTCAAAACATGCACATTAACAGAAGCCGAATGTTCCCTGAAGGCAGCGTACATGTGTTCACGTCTAATTAAGATGACATTGTACTGTATCGTGGATTTCATCGCATAATCAATTACGCACTCTAGTAGCTTCTGTGTTGTTTTACTGTTAATCTGCTTCAGTATGGACGCAAAAAGGGCAACCAAAGGAACTGTGCTCATGTTTCTCCAGGTAGGTAGAAGTAAATTGCATCAGTTTACACTGTTTATTATCTTGTTGGACCCAAAATTCAGTGCACAGAGTTCAGGATCAGTGCTTCACCTCAGATCAGCGCTCTCATTTAAACACAGTCACATTCACGCCTACAGATGCAGTTTTGCACACAAGCTGCATTTAGGCAAAGCCATCAACAGGCCTTTCACCGCCCAGCTGCTGCCACACATTGGGCTTTTTAAAAGAGACAGCTCCCATACAATCAACACTATGTGCCTGATTCTCAGCATGAAAGAGTCTTGCTTGTCCATTCTGTGGATTTAAATGCATTTCGTTACAGCTGCAACATCAACGCACCATTATTCTTTGCATGCATGTCTGCATGTGTGTGTTATAATCTCAGGTTTACGATTGTAGTACAGTATATCAGCTCACAGCACTCTTCACCTGATGATGCTGACAGAACTGGGACACGTTGCCCTGCTGTAATGGTGCTTCTACTTGTGTAGGAGACGGATATAAGGAAGGAAAAAGTACTGTTCTTTGTTCTTTAAAGTGCACAAGAGGAGGCAAGTTGTAAAACTGCTTGCTCTCTCTCAGGTGATTTTTGGCTTTTCTGAACCTAAAATCCTATTACAAGCTTTCTTCACCTGGGGAGCTGTAACAGTTAACAAATATCTTGCATACAAGCTCGTGTGTGCTGGAGAGGAAGACCAGCACTATGAGGGGGAAGAGATGGAAAACCAAAACACACAGTAGACGAACAAATTCCCCTTAAATCCAAATATTTCTTTAGAAGTCAAAAGGTTGGTGGACGAGCAGAGAAAGGTGGAACAACGGAACACCCAGACAACATCACTGACCCTAGCTCGACCCCGAGATGTCTCCTGAATACATTTTCTGACCTCAATGTAGTTTCCAACTGTATTAACCGCAAATTCCACCTTTCTGATTCCCTAACTTTACACTTAGTTACACTTTTTTTCCCTATATGATCACTATAATCCTGATTCTGTTTTCACAGTTTCATGCAAATTAAACTGGAAGGGTGATGAAGCAAGGAAGGAGTCAATAGTTCAAATGGTCCCAAAAAAAAAAAGTACAGGGACCTTAAAGTCTGGTATATAAATGAGATGTATTAACACTCCATGCAACCAATGCATTTCTCATCAACATGACTTATCCCAAATCAGGTTTAAACAGCTCAGCCCTTTAAGATGTCTGGACACTGTACCTGGCAACGCTGGGCAAGAAAGTAAGAGCACCAGGTGGTGCAGAAAGATATGTGCTCCAATCAGAGGGCAGTGTCATCAGTCAATGAGGGCACCAGTAATCTGTTCCACTAATCCCTCTATAGTAACATCCAAGCTTCAGATTAGCCTACCTTGATTCAGATTTAATTCTCAGATCCACCACGGCCGTACTCAGTGGGCTCAGACGACTTCTTGGAATTATTTTCCCGTGCCACACAATGTGCTGGAAATAACTTCTCAAGGCAGTAAATTGTAGGTGCACACCGAGCTTATGTTGCTTTTGATTTTGTTCCACTGGATTTTTTTCTGCTGGATTAGCCGATTGTGTCTCTCTCTCTCTGCTGCCCAGCTGTCTTTTTGCCGAACCAAAAAGCTCAAATCTCTATCCAGGCTGGCTCCTTTACAGAGTTTGTGCTAATAAATATTTCTATCCAAAGTTACCTTCAAAGTCAGGCCCTCTAAAACTAGGTCAGTCTGTTCAAAACAGGCCAGGACACAGGTGTGTGTGTGTGTGTGTGTGTGTGTGTTTAGACAGAAAGAGAGCAAGGTGCATTTGTGCACATGTTCACTGCATCTGCTAAACTAGATTTACAGCTCAAATGTGACCCCTACTGGTATTAAAGTTGTACTGCAAAGAGGTCCACATATCCATTCATTCAATCCATTACATTTATATTGATTATGTGACTTGTCGGCATACTGAGTTTTCTGTTTGAAATATTTGAAATCTATTACTGCTTGAGGTTTTTTTTTTACCAAACATCTTGAAGACCATTAGCTTAACAACTTAAACAACTTGCACTTGTTGTTACTACCAACACTTTGAAGGCATGAATATAGAGCTGAACCTGAAGTCTCAGGGGTAAGGGAGGCTGAATGGACACAATTACTGCATATAATTAGTGAACTGAGACTCTGTGCTATTCTCTTTCTTTTCTACTCCACTCACCTTCATGCTACAGGCCAGCTCCATCAGTCTCTTTGCGTTTTCCTCAGAGCGGTACCTCTTTGGAACCGGGACGCGAAAGAATTTGAGTGCACCCTCGAAGTCTGTTTGGATCAGATCATCTTTCGATGTCTGAGGGAAAGAAGGACGGGGACAAATGAGCGACACGTTAACGCAACACTCAAGTAGTTTTGAGTGGACATTTATTGCCTTTTTGCAACATGAAGCTGATTCACTAATTGACAATTTCCAGATTTTCTGATCTCCATATGATAAATACCTCAGGTCTAGAAACAAGCATGAGGTTAAATATGCTCCCAAGATTTATTTGAAACTGACGGATGCCTACGTTTGAGGCCAAACTCATGATGGATGTGAGTGCAGACGTGTAAAATCTTTCCATTGTTAGATTTTCCTATCTGTTTCTACTCAGGGCTGGTGCTTGTGTGTGTGTGTGTATTCAGGTGTGTGGTCGACCTTACCTTCAAAAGTGCCAAGGCCACATTGAAGATCACACTGATGCCCTGAAAATGTAAGAAACATAATGGTGTCATAAGGAATTGAGTTACTGTAAGTTCAAATAAATTAACATCAACATGGATTTAACTGTAAATAGGAAGGAGTATGTACCCAAAGAGTGTTAGAATATTATTTGCCATCAATAATCACATAACACTCGACAATGACGAAGACATTTTTTTCCAGATTGGTTAAAATTAAAAGAGAAATGTCTAAACTACATTGTCTAAACTGCCGTTGTTGATATTATTTTAATCTGCAGTGTCTCCTACACGTTCTTGCAGATTGATGTATTTATCAGCGCAGTCTTCATAGGAAGTTGAAAAACTACAAACCTAACATCTACCAACAGAGGTTCAGGATTTGGCTGACACCTCCGTTGTCTATTTTTGTTTGAGTCAGTTCGTCATCTCTAGATCTTGGAGAGTCTCCCAGTTCCTGCTGCTGTGATGCATCATTATAGCATTATGGTGTCCAGCATTATTGAGGTGACTGATGGGGCAAAGTTTTCCCTAGACCTTAACATCCAGGCCAAAATACTTTTGTCTCATCAGAAAAAACGTTATTTTCTCTCTGAGGCATTCAAGTGGATACATTTGTCTTTTTACTGACGTTGGCCTAACAGCCAGCTCTCAGAGGAGGTCATTGTTTCAAACGTCACTTCAAATTGCATTATAATTAAACTCCTGGGAGCTTTCACTACTTGAATTTGCCACAGTCAACAGATCAATACACTTCTAGAGACAACACATAGATGAACAAAATAAACAGGATGCACATGAGAACTTCGTAGCAAGAGGATGCCTGGAGTACTTCTGTATTTTAGTTCCAATACTTTGTTGTCGTTTACAGTTCATACAAATATAATAAAAAAAAATGTCTTCTTCAGTTTGGGATAATGGTAAAAATAAATCAAATTGGTGGAACACGATATTATTTTTTTCATATGTTAAGTAGTAGTGTGTGAATGGTGTCTTTTATTACCAACCTCACACAGTAGCAGGTCGATGATATGGAAGACCATGTAAAGAGGGAACTTGGCTGTGAAGAGGGTGAGGAACCACTGAGAGGCATACATATGAGCCTCCAGACCCACATTCAGGAAATGGTTGTACAGGTCTGGTATATATTCCTGTTTAAGACGGAGAGGAAGGGAATGGGAGGAGGAGAAAGTGCATAAAGAGGCAGGAAGTAGAAGAAATGATGTGGAGGGAAAGAAAGAGGACAGGGGTAAATTAATAGATGGAGCGAATAAAAAGGTAACACTTCAGCTCGGCGCGCACACACACACACACACACACACACACACACACACACACACACACACACACACACACACACACACACACACACACACACACACACACACACACACACACACACACACACACACACATACCTGCATGAGTCTCTCAAGTTGGAAGAACTTGCAATGCAGATCTTCAAAGTTCTGCTTGAAAAGGTCCCTGAGCCCATAATCAAACATGATCTTGACCAGGACGCTGAAAGCCTGCTCCTCTGGCATCTGAAGATGACCATCAAGAAATAATTAGTACCTGCACAGGTTTTAGATGAGCCGTATACAAACAGCTTTCCCATATACCACTACCTGACCTTCTTAAATAACTCATCTAGTTATACCTTGCACCGATCTATCATCTTCTAAGAAGGCATTGACATTGTTTGTCCACTAAGTGGCAGCGATGAGCTGTCCCTGAAGTGTACATATGAACAGAACACAACATTGTTCATAAAAAATAAAATGTCAGTTACCCACAGATATCATCCCTAATCAGAAATAGTCCTCAAACTGTTTTTGTCCATCATGCATATCATATCATACTGAATGTATTACAGACGAGGCTCGACGACATTCAAAGTAAGACAAGCCAGTCCTCCAGCATCGCAGAATGTCAAAAAAATATATACAGATGTCATATGAAAACAAGCCAGTCCCTCTCAGCCCTTGAAAGTGGATTAAATTGGGCAGGATATTTCTGCTGGACCCTGCTGATAAGTGAACTCACGTGCAGCAGCAGCACAGCAGCCAAAAAGGATTGTCCCTGGCAGTAGCCAATCTCCTCGTCGTAAACAGAGTAAGCCTGCGGGAGAGAACAAAGGCAAACAGGCACACCGTCAGTGAAGACGTTTCAGAGTGAATTCAGAAACTGACGAGGGGAATTCATGGTGATAAAAATATTTTCTATTTTTAAATTATTTGATGGTGATTGTCCAGCTACTATATTACAGATGTTAGACCAAATGTTGCTGCAGCCTGTAGATGATCCAAATAAGACCAACATATTTTTAAATTCAGTGAATTCCACAGGTTGGGAGAAAGATGGCTCAAGCTACACTGGAAGCTTAAAAGCAGCTTAACAAAACAGAAACCAACTAAAGAACACTTTTGGGAAATAACATTGTTTTTAATCCCTTTTCAAAAATGTCAAGTTTATACGTTTTTTTCCTGTAAGCCATTATCTTTGAGTACACTTTACAATAGAAACACAGTAAAAGAAGACATGGATGAGGGGAAGATTGGGAGAGAGGGACAGAAAAAAGGGGGAATGACAAGACAAACATAAAGAAAAGCACAAACAGAGGGAAAGGAAAGGGTTGATACAGAGGAAATGGAGGAGGTATGAGGGGAGGGAGAGAGTTTGAAAAAGGACTGTAGTGGCCTACTGAGCTATAAACACAAATAATGAGTCAAACAGTCAAACAGACAAAGTGTGGATCAATCCACACACAGAGGAAGGGGGAGGCACTGAATTATTCAAACCCACCTGAGGAGGTGCTTGTCTGGGAAAGAGATGGATACCCTCACCCGAGTTATACATAATGAATGACTTGAAAACTGTGAACAAACTCCAGCCAAACCGTTCATGTGGGATTATGGAACTATAGGTTGGTGTGTGTGTGTGTGTGTGTGTGTGTGTTTGTTCGATTACAAACTTGTTTTGCACTTCTAGTTAGACCACTGGCTGTAATGAACTCGCTGACCCAGCCAGACACAGAGCAACCATACAAGTAAATAATAAACTCTCTCTATTAATGTGGAAACTTGGTCATGAGACCAAATGTAAAGAAATGTAATGTAATGAAAGTCATATACACAATAATTGGATGTATTATGGGAGAACATGTGATTCTATTTCACATGCAGAATGCCATAAGTGGTTCTAGCAATGACAATCAGCGCTACCAAAAATACCAGTCATCATCTGGTTGTAAATTATTATAACTAATCCCCAAGAAGACAGTCTACAGTATTAACTAACCGGTTCTTCATTGTGACAGATGGGGTTGTAGAAATACCATCAAATCCTGTTTCTTATCTATTTTCATCTTTAAACATACAAGAATAAATAAGCAATATTTGACAGACGAATATGAGCTTGATTTGTGTATTTAATTCCACAAAATGGAGGAAGGGAGCACATGCTTCTTCCTGCGGTCGCTCTTTAAATGATTATCTCTTGTGGCATCCAGTCAGCCCGCTGTTGAGGATGCTGTGTTGATCCACATTTTTCCTATTTTTGACTGGCTCCATAATACCCTGCGCTGACTTTTAAAAATGTCATTCACACATCCTTTCGTGTTGGTGTGTGTGTGTGTGTGTGTGTGTGTGTGTGTGTGTGTGTGTGTGTGTCCCACCTTGCAGATTTTGTAGAGGGAGTCTTGTCCATCTCCTCCAGTGTCTTTGAAGTAGTCATGAGCTGGGAATGTCCTGTTAATGTCCCGGGTGATGGCACTGTCCTGAGGGGACTCCTAATAATGGGACAAAGGAGGGGGGGAGACAAAAAAAGGTCAAGGTGAATAAAAAGAAGTGAAGATGGTGTGTGAGATTATCACTTAAGAATCCACAAGCAGTTTTATTAGATAACCACTGGGGGGGGGAAACATCCCTCAAAGCCCAGCAGTGGTCAGTGTTCCTCACTCTGTGGTGAACACACTCCTGAGATTTACAGTGTGGTTCGGGATGAATTAGTGGTAGCACAGAGTGTTCTCTTCTACAGTACAGACCGCACATCTCTCCCTCTATCCTTATTTTATTTATCTGTAATCAATTTGGAGCTCGAAGAGTAATTATGTTGCCAAAGCTTAAGATACAAAAATAAAAGTTACTAACAATAATAACGTAGCTCTGACAAAGTGCAAAAAACAATTTATATAAAACATTAAGGAAAGTGAAGGCAGACATTGTGTAACACAGAACACATTAAACATACACAACGATTCTGCTGTCACCAGAAGCCAGACTAAAATGGTTAATTCTGAAAAAACTGATACTGTGAAATACAATTTATTAGTGACATTCTGCATATAACTCTTTGCACTCAGCACCGAGAATATCTGATACATAAGGCAGATAAGAGGTTTGACTTCTACCAGCACCACTATGATCTGGAACAGAGTGAGACCTTTTGGCTGGGGATGGATGGATGACTAGAGCAGAGAAAATTTAAAAAACTTGGGGGGTTGAGGGGGGAACAAGATTACCGGTAAGAGTTTAGAACTATGCTAATGGCTTGTGCTCGCAATGGCAAAGCTAATATGCTGATGCTAAGTAGGTATAGTTAACTGTGTTCATCATCATAGTATAGTTACATCATTATCACTAAACACAAAGATCAGGAAGATGAGGATGATGATCATTCATTTTGCATGTTTTTGGTCATAAACTACAAGTACAAGATCAGCAGAAAGACTGGGATATCCCTCCACTGTGGTGACGGCGCACAACACAGTGGAAATACACACACAGATCAGTAACTACTCCACCAGCAGAGATTAATCACCCTTCATTACATTATTGATACTCAGTGTATTTGGAACAAAACAGCCTTTAAATAAGTAATGTTACTCCAAGACACCCTGGCCATTACATGACGAATCAAATACACATTTAAAGACATCTTCGTGCAGCGTTTGGAGGTGAGATGGCTCCGAAGTCGCGACCGCATGTCGGGTGATGTAACACAAACGTCGGACATTCATTGAACTTTAGCGAGCAGAAATCTGTTACGGCATTCTTTGTTGCCCGGAGCTGCGACCCTGCTTTCATACCCTCGGAGAATAATGAGACGGTCATCAGGAGCAAAGAAGGCTTTCCATTCAGTCAGAAAATAATGCCTCACTAAGTTCATGTGAAAGGAGCAAATTAATGTGATACTCCATTGATCCATGAAGGAAACAGAAAGTTAGAAAGTTTCCCAGCATCCTGTGCCTTGCTCAATGGCACGTTTGCAGGACTGAAGTTATCATCGTCGGCTCCTGCGGGGGCTTAAAATATCAACTGAAAAACCCCATCATGGAACAACGTGGAGGTGAATCAAAACAGAAATCCCTGAGTTTCAAATACAAATGCTTTCTTAAAAACCCCTCCTGTTCTCTTTGTAGCTAATTATACCCTCTTCGTTAAAGGTTTCTGTTCCCGCTTCCACAGAGGAAGAGAGTGAAACTAAAATAATGCAAGTATAAGAAGAAATGCAGGAAGAAAGGAATAGTAAAAACAAAGTGAGCTAATGGGGATCAGAGACCAACAGCAGGGGGCTATTTTATAAGTCAGTTCCCCAGCTTCCACCACACCCTGTAAGTCATGGTTACTTACTGTGCAAGTGTGTGTGTGTGTGTGTGTGTGTGTGTGTGTGTGTGCACAATTCTAATTTTCAAGAGCTGAAACGATTAGTAACTTGTTAATTACCCAGTAGAAAAATAAACTAGTTATCCAGCAAACGTTTGAAAAATGCTATATTTTCTCTCGTTCCAGCTTCTAAAGTTTGGGGGATTTAATGCTTCTCTCAACTGTCAACATGTCAATACATTATTTCAATATGTTTGACATTTCATAGACAAAATGATTAATCGATTAAACCAAAAATCATTGGCGGATTAAGAGCATCACTATGCAGCACATTAGTGAAGGTGCACACGGCACTCCAAATCAGAAATTTGGTATTGATACATTTCCGAGCGCCGGGGTGGAGTCACTGCATCCAGGGTGAAGGGCCCATTACACAGGGCTGAAGTCTCTCAGTGAATGATAAGGATCCATGTTTATACAAGCACCACTTAGCCATACTTATCCGAAGTGCTGAGAGCATGTACAAAGACCTCTGACATAAAGGCCAATTAGCTTCCTTTCTGTCCGTCTGTCAATTCGGTTAAAGAGAGGTTTGGAATGAGGGTAGCGTGAGAGGGGAGAGAAAACATTTCCAGTGTCTCGTGGTGGTGCACAAAGTGTGAGAGCCAGCTTCACGCGATAAATAGAAAGACCGAAGTGAAAGATAACGCTAAGAATAGACGCTTTGTGCTATGCTAGGCTAATCGTTAGCTCCGTACTTAAGAGAGGTATTCTCACTAACTACATATCAGCAAAAAAGCATTATTGTACCAAAATGTCAAACTATTCCTGTTATGAACTGTGCAAAAAATATGTCTAAATGCGTTATTTTAAGCAATTTAATGTCAATAACAAAAGGATATTTAAATAAAAATGTCTCCCCTACTTTACTCATAGTCATTGCTGATTATTAATCATCATAAACTGTAGATTTCTGGTTTGTTTCTCCAACAAAGTCTAAAAAATGTCCCTCTATTTTTTTTTATAACAATCAACAGCAAATAAGAAGCCAGATATGACATCAAAGGATAACAAGCTGCAACAGCTACAGCTACGTTTTGTCTCGACTATCTATGGATCTGCTGTCAGTGACACAGAACTGCCAGAGTCCTGTAGGGAAATCAAACAGCATCTAGAAACTGAAAGGAAGTCAAGGAACAAAAACATTTTCTTCTTATAGACGTACAATAAAAATTCTTCACCGGAGGCAGAGGTAGAGTGTGCGTGTGTGTGCGTGCGTGTCTAAAGTTAGGAATAAAGTACCGGAGTAGGGCTTCCGTGGGAAGGCTGAGTAGCTAGCCCTCTATTGTTTATGTCCCTGATTTTCTCTGACTCAACACAATAGCTGACATGTCATTCTGTTATTCTTTCTCTGCTCCTAAAGGAGCCTGCTGAGATGCCAAGAGAACACGGGCTGATATTTATCAAACTCCATACAAACCCTGCTCCCTAACCCAAAACAACCCTGAGTGCTACACTTTGATTATATCACTGGATTTAATTATGTAAGAAATAATGAATGTGACGGTAACGTTAATGCTCACTAAATAATTAGTAGAGCAATTTCTTTATTAATGAAGCAAATACTAGTTTGCAATATTCAGAGATTCCATCAGTCTGTTTTTTTTATAATAATCTGTAACAGACAGAGCACATGCTCAAGCTAACAGTAGCGCTGTTTCCTCACCTTAGCGTCATCTATCATTAAATCTTAATCGTCTGTCTCATGCCCTACTTTCTGTGGCATTTGTGCACTGGTATGCTGCTTCAGCAGCAGGAGAGCAGGCGCGTATGCATCTGATCAGAACGAGAGATGACAGAGAGAAAGAAGCAATGTACATTGTAATGACAACGCCACCTACTGCATACACTGCTGTCTCTATTATGGTATTATTTTCCCATTGAGCCCAGTAACATTTCCCACTGCAGATTTGTGGCATTCAAATCCAGCAGACTGCAACTGCCTGCACAAATATGGTGCTGCTGTATTCGAGTCCATTAACAGCACGGCAACACGGCAACAATTCATTCTCCTCTGTAATGAGCTACGCCAAAGCGTTCACGATTTTGGTAAATGGTGGAAAATTCTGTGTGAAAGCTATTACTTTTCTTATCGGCTACATTGTTTGATCTTCAGCCAGCAGCATTTAGAGAGCCTATCACCTCACTGAATAGAGCTGTGTAAAAGGGAATGTATTGTGGTATTGGTGACAAATTACACAGAATGTGTGTTGACATACTTCAGTGGTGATTTAATTGACATAATGGCAGTTCACCTGAGACCGTCCCCACCATCCCTGTGTTCGTAACAAGGTAATAAGCACAAGGAAGTTGGAATACATTAGGACAACATTACATTTATTTGATCAGAACAGATACGCAACATGTACATCTTATAATACCATAAAGGCTTATCACCTACAAAGCATTGTGGAATGAAATATCTTTTTAAAATCACTTTCATGACAGCAAAATCAGAACGTTCGATCAATTCCAATCATTCTCAACCCAACTATAAAAACATGCATGCTACCAAAACTCTTGATGTATGAAATATGGCATGATTTGGTTTAATTTTTCTCAATCTGAAATTAACAAACATCCCATTGTTGACTGTGAGCAACAACAACACGTGCAAAGTTAAATTCCTGCCTCTTTTGGGACCAGACCAAGGTTTTCTTACAGTGATCTGTCTTATTTTAATAATAATCAGTTCCTAGAACAGCTGAATCATGCGTCAGCCATTACTGGGGGTCCGGTGTGGCCTATTTGGAGACTTATGAAATATACAGGAAAACATCCAATACAGACTAAAAGAAAGATAAGAAAATACCACTAAGTGTGTGTTAAAGTGCGCTATAAGTAAGGCTATACTGCCCATTTAGTCTACTCTTAAGATGCCATAGCCAACCAGTATTCAGTTGGTGTAAAATAATTTGGAATGATTTTTTTTCCTTTCTTATGGAAACTGAGAGACCAATATGTTCAATATAAAAAAATGTGTGCTTTTTAAATTAATTGTATAGCTTAAGTTAAATAAGGCCCCAATTACACTTATCACTGTCATGTGTTTTGATTAAATCAAGATACAGTTTCTACAATTTTTTCTTTTCTTACATTGATCCACAAAAACAATATGCTACAAAAGGACTATGCATGTTCCCGAGACAGATTCCCACCTGGGCAGCCTCAGTCCTGAAAGTGGTGAGGCACCTAAAGCTGTGTGCCAACCACATAAGATGCCAGAAGAGGAAGATGAAGAAACAGCAGCCGCCCTCTAAAGTTTCCAGAGAACTTGTAAAGGGCTTAAAATGAAAAGGACAAGCTACACAAAATAGCTGACAGCTAAAGAAGGTAGGCAGGGTTCTAGTCGTCCTTCTTTGCATCTACTTCAAATTTGATCAATACTTCCATACCTGAAAAACACTGATTGGTTTTACTCAATATTACTGATAAAATTGTTATTTTTTAGTATTCACTCACTAATTTTTGTGCCCCATCAACCTTATTTTTTTCTTAACCAACCCGAGTGTCCCTCGTTCCCTCTAATCCTTTCCAACATGGCACTGCACCTCAACACAGCCACCGCCACAATGTTATTCCCTCAGGAACATGAGTCTATTGTTTTCCCACAGGAAAAGGGAATGTGTGTGTGTGTGTGTGTGTGTGTGTGTGTGTGTGTGTGTGTGTGTGTGTGTGTGTGTGTGTGTGTGTGTGTGTGTGTGTGTGTGTGTGTGTGTGTGTGTAGGCTGCATGTTTTGGCATAATAACCTCCCAACACACTTTGGCCTAAATCTTACACACTTCTGAGGACTTGTACCATTACTTCCTGTGTGTCATTTTTCTTTCCACAAATTCAAATCTATTTTTCCCCGATTGCAAAAGTCAGTAGACACCTTTAATAAAAACTGTCCCAAGTAAATTAAAATGTATCTTTATAGAGACTCTCATCCTTTCAATAGGTATGCATGCTACTACTCCTACTTAGAGTTCACAACATTTCACAAGAGAATTTTACAAAAATAAATGTCTGTAGTTTGACAATCTAAACATTCAATACGCCAGTTCTGTGCACGTCATTTGAACAAAAGGCTGTACAAATAGGAAAGATTACAATATTTGGCAATGCTTCACAGATGACAGCCAGAATATTTAAAGACAACATGTGAATCTACCACCATTATACATTATACTCACATACAACCACCTACACACAGTATACAAGGGAAGTGATGTGCAGCAAATAAAGCAATGAAAGTCCGGTAGCACCGTAACACTCCAATTCAGCCAATGGTCACACCCTAACACACCTGCATACGCACTCAAGCACACCTATGCACACGCAAACAAATAAATTAAACACAAAATTAACAGTTTTAAGTCGTAAATTTTCAGCAGAGAGGAACAATGGTTGAAAAATCTGAATTTTTTAAAAGAGTAGCTGAAAAAACAGTGACCTTATTGAATTACGTCACACGTACACATGTACTAAGTGTGGATTCCAGGCTGGCTAATGTACATTTTCATTTAAATTTCCTGTCTGTGTCGTTCCCTCTGAAAACAGTCGTGCGTCTATAAATTAAGCCGTCCCTAAACGTAAGGGAAATACTCTCCCCACCACTTCATTGTCATTTGTATATCAAGGCAGCAATAGATCACTCTAGAATGAGAAACAGTCGTATTCACAGTGGAACTACACCACCACGCAATTACCGAAACGTCTTGTATTAGATCATTAGAAAAAAATATCATAATCCAAGAATATGTGTTGAACTTTCTTTGGTAGATTAGATCAGATATATAAAGTTAGATTATCTGCCCCTAAATAAACTGTGACATGAGTTTCCATGGCCTTCATTATTGAGGGCCAATAGTGCCATCACAATACACCTGGAGTGCTAACCAGTCATTTGGTCAAGTGCAGCTGAGAAACATAAAGAATGTTAGCCAGATCAGTTCTTCATCGTTCTTTCTCTATGAATGTGTAAGAGTTGCATAAACGCGTATCACGGCTAACTGCAGAGGCTAAATCAAAACACAGTCCACTGTTATTTATGCAAAATATTCTTACTATTATTATTATTATTTGTCTTTTTTTGTTTTGTTTCCACCATTTCGGACACCGTTGCTTAGACTTATTAGATCATTCATCTCAGCAAAAGACAAGGATCAGGATCACAGTTCAATCATCTAAGAGCTTTATGACTTTCCTTCAAATAAAGGCATTAATAAAAAAAATAAATCAGCCCAATGATGTACCAAAAATCTGTGTAAAATACAACCTTTCTTGGTCTTGCTTTGCCTCGGACACAGTTATTAAATGAGTTTAGTTATATAATCAAAACAATGAAGGTACAATAAAACCGACAATGTCTGCGTCGCACCTCATATCCTATATTGCAAACAGCAGGCTCAATGTTTGAAAGACACCAATAATAAAAAATATAATAATATAATAATCTGAAATTTCCATGTAAATGAAAAGAATAGTCTTGATGCTGACAAACCCGTCAATCAGTCCAGTCAACGCAAACAAACTAGAAAAAGACGTTGGGAACAGACGTTTCCATTTCTTTTTTGGACCGACTCCGTTCAACAGCAACAGTCACAACAAATACGCAACACAAACACATTGTTGCATCACTTTTAGTGTTCAGATACTGAGAGGGTAAGAGCGAGCAAACACACATTTTAAGAGCTTGCTTCAGGTCGCCTCAGCAGCACATGACTAAAACACAGCGGTCAACTGTTTGCATTTTATTCTTCTTCTTTTTTTTTTTGCATTCAACTGTGCTGATCATCTGGCAGCAAAAGTTCACTTTGTTTCAAAAACAGCCTTTCAGAACACTTCTGTTGTAACGTTTTGTTGTTTTGGCAAAAATAAGGATTCCCTTCCACTTTGAGGGGAAAGAGTTCATTTCACCAGTTTTCAGACGCTTCTTTTCTCCTTGCTGGTTTTGCTTGACCATTTTAAAACACCTTGCAGGGTTATTTAGGCCTTTTCTCCGACAGTGCTTTGCTCCTGACTCGCTTTCTCTGTCTTTGCCAGCTGTAGTGTGCGCAGAGAGGACGCCTGTGTAACCTCCAAATGCGATAGAAACAGCAGTGGCAGATTAAGGCCTCCTTCCATCTCTTTACAGCACATTGAAGCTTGAAAGAGGAGACATTTTACAGCAATCACATCAGGCATCTTTTTTAAAAAAAAGTTCAAATGCCAACTTGGCACAAGGGTTTCCTCTGTGCGTGCTCTAGACATGACACGTCGTGCCAATTCCTATTTCTCCGTGACCATATCCATACCCCGGCCCTCCAAATCCTTTTTCAACGGACCCGACGAAAGCCTTGTTGGTGCTCCTAACCCCGAAACCACTGCCACTGCGCCGTACACAGAAGGAGCAGAGGCGTTTCAGGCCCTTCCTGAAGGCAGAGTTGGAGAGGCTGTAGATGAGACAGTTACAGAAGCTGTTGCTGATGGCGAGCCACGTGGTTAGGAATGAGGCTGCGGGGTGTTTGTAGATCTCAGCAGTCTCCAACAAAAAGTAGAGGATGTAGGGCAGCCATAGGATGTAAAACACACTTGTAATGCGGAACAGTACCATAGCGTATCGCTTGTCTGGGTATGTTGATGTGGGCTGCTGATACTGTGCTTGGGATTTTTGCGGTTGAGACAAGTGGGACAACTGCCCTTTATCAACTGCACTGTTGTCCTTGAGCGCAGATCCCGCTGTCAATCCGGGGCCCTGCAGCTGCTGGGGTCGGTAACGTGCGTGGCGTTCGCTGATCTCCCGGGTGTGCTGTCGGCAGATCTTGAAGATGTTGGCGTAGGTGAAGCAAACCGTGAGAGCGGCCGGGGCATAGAGCAGTGCGACAATAAAGGTCGTGAAAGCCGGACGAGTGCTCCACTCATTTGCGCACCACTTCACCACGTCCCCGTGGTAACCAGGCTTCCCCCACCCCAGGAAAGAGGGGAGAAACAACAGAACAGAGTACAACCATATCAGAACGATGCAGCATCGCACTCGACACGGTGTCACCAGGGACGCGTAGGTCAGGGGTTGCGTGATGGCGATGTAGCGGTCGACGCTCACGCACGCCAACGACACCATTGACACGGATTTCAAGACGCACACCATGTAGCCGAACACCTGGCAGGTGAGTTTGGGGTCGAGGCCCTGGAGGTGATGGAGGAGGAACAGGGACGGATACAGGCAGCTGACCCCAACCAGCAGATCAGCGTATGCCATAGTCTGGATGAAAGCACTGGTGGTGTGCTGGCTGAGCAAGGGGGCACAGTGAAACACGATAATCACCACCAGATTACCACAAATAATGAGGACAGTGAGGAGACATATGATCGAGACTTCTAGGAGGCAGGTGGTGAAAGCTTGGGAATAGCCTATCTCGAGCAGGCAGAAGGGAGCAGATGTGTTTGACGGGTCAGCAGAGCTCTGGTTCAGTGGATCCAGGGAGGAATTCATCATCTTGGGCAGGAATACGTGTCTGAGAGGCCCTTCAAGGATACAATGAACCAAAGAACCCTCTATTTTGACAGGTAGCTGGCTGGTCCCGAACGTAGCTGTATGGTTTCAGTTCAAACAAAAAGCTCCATGCTGCGGTTCCACGGTGAGACTGCTGCCATGTGCCATTTCAAATGCAGGAGGGATGGAAAGGACAGAGAAAGGTGAGAAGCCTCCTGGGTTTGTCCTCGGCTCAGGCGGTTGTGGTTTTACACAAAGATACAAAAACACTGGGATAAAAAGAGATCAACACACAAAAGAAAGCGCGTGAATTTCTTCTTTTTTTTTCAGTAAAGCAAATATCCCAACTGAAGGCACAAAAGGGAGAAAAAAAGAACGAAATGTGACTTTGTTTAGAGGAATTCCAATCCAATCTAGGCTTGAAATGACTCCGCGCCCAATAAAGTCAAAGATGTCTTCAACATCTGCAGCAGCTGCAGAAATCGCAGATCGAAGCTCTCTCTTATCTGTCTATAGTCCACAGAGTCACAGCTTACAGAAAAAAGACATTACTGTGTAATGTACTGTGTACATGCATTGAAGAATAGCTCCTTCTTTATTCTGTCCTCCTGCTTCTCTTCCCTGTTTCTTCTTCTTGTCCCCCTTGCTTCTTGCCTCTTTTCACCACTCCTCCATGTCCGCTTGCTCTTGTCTCAGTTTCTGTCTGGTCCTTCGCAGTAAGATCACAGCAGACTGCCGTGAGCTGAGAGGATGAACGCGCTGCACGGGGTTACTGGTATTTAAAAAAAACGTACACTCACATACAAAAACACACCTCAGCTGTTATTTCTATCCAGAGGAGCAGCAACTATGTCTGGACTGGAAATGAGGTAGGCAGGCATACCGATGCTGGGAGAACCCCCCGTGTGCATTTACCCTCCTTTGCTGTCTCTTTCTCACTCTCTCGCTCCCTCTGCCTCTCTCTCTACAGAAACAGTGGCACCGAGGCCCCTCCCCTTCCCTGTGGCCAACCAATGATCAACTGCAAGGGCACGAGGCTTGCCTCCTTCCCCCACCCTCTTACCCCTCCCTGTTATTTTTTTTTTATGCCAGTTCCCATAATCATCCCAAGATTCAAACATACTCTATCACGTTGTTAAAATTAGGAACATACAGCTCTTTTGACTGTTAACATCCCTGCAGCCTCTCACCTCATTCCCAAAAGATTTGGCATTTTGAGCTGTAAGAATGGGCATTGTCTTTCCAGAGTGCAGAAAGGTTATTGTATTTGTTTGCAGGGAAACAATAACTGCATGCCTGGGTGCAGTTTACAGGCAGTATTTCTATTATTAATCTAATTGTAAACCAAGGACATACAGTAAAGGACGGCAGATCCCCCTATAGCTTTGTGCATTTAGGCACGTTGACTACTATACATACAGTATGTACTTCATGTTGCACAAAGGATAATTCGTTTTTTATGTTTGTGGATTTAAAATATTCTTCTGTGAATAAAAGCCAAAAACACAGACTTTATTAAGTTATTTGACAGACACTCTTTCCTTGTGAAAGACTGTTAAAGATATAACTGCATTTTTACTGGCTCTCTGATTTTTCACGTTCTGCTGAATCTATTTTTAATAGTTCATTCATTTTTATATTTGTAATCTAATAAAAAACAGCGAAATAAAAGCTTAAGAGACGGAGAGACAGTTTTAAATACATGAAAGCATAGCGCAAATAATTTAATTTGCGTTCCCAGCCTGTGTGTAATTACCAGCTGATTCACTAACGCATCAAGTAATTATGTAATTAGTAACCGGGTCTGCCTTTTAGGTGGAAAACGCCAGTGAAGGAGAGATTGAAAGGGGGAATTCAACAGGGGGAATTCAGCAAGTTACAATACAAAAAATATATTATTTTGTAAGCCCACTTTAAATCCAAGAAATGAATTGGTTTTACTTAGATCTATAGAACTCTTTGTTAAACTAATGTAGCAGAAAGAACTTCTAAGAAAAAGAAGGAGATGGAACGCCATAAAAAAGACATGCATAAAATTGCTGGGGCGGGGGGGGGGGGGGGGGACACAGCACTATGCTATTGTCATAGTACATTAGTTCAAGTTCAAGTTTAATGAACTCAAAACCAAAGCAACTACAACAAAGAGGGTTTTACTTGCCCCGCAAAACAACCATGAATACGTTGACATAACATCTCGAAAGAGAGAGAGAGAGAGAGAGAGAGAGAGAGAGAGAGAGAGAGAGAGAGAGAGAGAGAAAGAGAAAGAGAGAGAGAGAGAGATGACAGTTGAATGCATTGTATGTTGTAGTTGCGCTTAGGCAACACATTACAAATGTCATGCCAATAAAGCCTTGAAAATTGAATTGAATTGAGAGAGAGAGACATCAACTGTATGGACACTTCAAAATCTAGAGGAAGCGGTAACTACTTAATTTCTGAGGTAAAGTAGTATATTATGGTTGTACCAGAGCCAATGTAGTACTGTATCTGTAGGCAAATGTAATGAATGCAAGATCCACACGTTTTCAGATTTGATTTATACTTTTCACGTCATCAAATTTTCTCATTTGAACAGTTCTTAGTGTGTGTGTGTGTGTGTGTGTGTGTGTGTGTGTGTGTGTGTGTGTGTGTGTGTGTGTGTGTGTGTGTGTGCATACATTTCCTCCCGTCTCATTGGTCAGAGAGCCCCAAACAGATATGCACCTGCTCCTGACATTGTATGTATCAGCAGATGCAACGACTTAACACGAGAGTTGCTTTGACACAGTCAGCCACACACAGGTAGCATGACCTCACCAGACAGCTTGTCATCTCCCACGCAGTAACATCAACAACAATATTTTTTTTTCATTATTATTATTATTGAAGGACTCAGTTGAACACTTTATTAAATTTTCATAAACAGGTTAGCCCCAGCAATTCCCATTTCTGTGAAGAGCCTGCTGAATCTGTCCTCGAACAATTACCAACAGCTATTTTTAGGTCATATGATGTCCTGATTACATTTAATTACTTGGAATCCTGCACTAAAATTAGAAACTTCAGTGGGTAGTAATCACAGACAGATTTAGACTTGCTACATCCTCATACTAATGGCTTTCTGAAGACTGCAGAGTGAGTCTCGTGCAGGGCAATTTGGTGTAGCGTGATGGAGACCCAAACATACTCACACACACACACACCAACCTGCACCTTTCTCCCCCGCAATCCAGACACACTCCCATGCTTTCACACACCGCCTCTGCCCACCACACGAGGAGCTAAAAATAGATGACAGTACGACGAAATGGGTTGGAAGAAGAGGAATAAGAAAAAAGGATGAGGAAAGGACTCAAAGCTAAGATGAGGAAACGGTGGAGGAGAAAAAAAAAATACAAATCCGCAAGAAGAAAAGGGAAGTATGAAAAACAAGGAAGAGGGAAGACCGTGATTTACTGTCACCTGGTTGCCTGGCTGAGCACAACTTAGTCCTGATTAACTTTTGCTTTCTTACAGCTTGTCAACCAGGCTTCGACTAGCTGACAGAAACCTGGCAAACACACAATGATCATAACCTCAAAGCACGTCTGATGTGAATAATATTATTCAATCTGCGTTTAGAAAGAAGTTGCTAGTAATTTTAGTCTTTGGAGTACTTTTCAAGGAACAACATGGTTCCTTCAGCCCATTATTGTCTGCGTTCTCATAGTGGTAAAAACCTGCAATGATGTTCTGTCTTTTTTCAAATAAGTCATGAAGCCAACAGCAAAGCCTAACTTTACTTTTAAAGTTATCAAACAGGTGAAATGCTACCTCGTCCTAAAAGGGTCCTTCATTGAGAGTATTTCCTCAAAACATTCTGTATCCCTGGGGAAGGTTCCTGAGGTCAAAAAGATGCTGTTACTGCACCTATTGTTGGATTGTAATACAGTTAATGCTTCACCATAATATATCATATTATTATATATAAAATGATCATATTATTCATCTGGGCCCGGTTTCCCTAAGCCTTCTTAAAGCCTTCTTAACGCTACGTCGTTCGTAACCCCTACTTAGAGTTCCTACTTAACATTTCGCGTGTTTCCCGAAACGTTCTTTGCTACGAATCTCTTTCGTACGTCATACGTTGGTAAGAGTGGTCTGGAGCGCTCTTAGAGCCTTCTTAGCTCTACCGTAGTGATGTTTCCGCTCCTGACATGTAATTGGCTCAATCTCCTCCGCTGTTTCTATATTTATTATATCTTTTTTTAAATCAGTAGGCTACATGGTAGTATGTTCGACCATGGTTAAATAAATGTTTAGGCCTAGAAGGATTTCCAGCAATGTTTTATTCACAAACACTGCAATAGCCTACATTTTATAATATAATGCTGTCATGCACCTGTGCATGAAATGGAAAATCGAACTCTGAGCAATCGATTTCAGCACTTTCTTTCTGGACAGCGCCGTGTACGTACGACGTAAGGAGTGTTTCTTAAGAAGACTCCTAAGAGACCGTTCGGGAACCACGACTACAGAGGTAAACAACTTTGGTAAGTCATAACGTAGGAGTCTTCGTAGCGCTAAGAGTGGACGTTATCGGGAAACCGGGCCCTGTACAATACCAGCAAATATTCTGTATTTTTACTTAAATAACAACATTCATCATTCATTCATTTTCCGTTTGACAAACAAAGCTAAACACTATTAAAAGAATAAGATAGTTAAGTGGCAACTGCCACACTGGCTGACTTCCAAGTGATTATTATTAACACCCGCCATCCACCACCACCCAGCTGGTGGATCATAATCCTCATAATTCTAGCCTGTTTTTATATAAACTAATGCAGTGCCCGCTCAAAACATGCCTGTTCAGTGCCGGCTGAGTGCTAGGCCTGTGGTGTTTCTGGAGAACCGCTCATACAAACATGCTCCCACTCAACACTGAGCTTCCTTGAGGTCATGAGCAATACACCTGCCATCACACACCTATAACTGACTATATGATGCACTTTAAAATGTGCAACTCAACTGCACAATACATATTGTGTCCTTCTCCTTCAGAGGAAAACATTGTAGTATAAAAATGGTCTGATAGAGAAATGTTACTGGCTGTTAAAGATTCAGACTCACAAAACAAAGCAATTAAAGTAAAATGCATTGTTATTCAGTAGACTATCCAGATGTTAAGTACATTTAAATACATTGTAATGCCTCTCTTTCACTTTTCACTTGAAGTAAAAATGTCAATGCTGTACATTTCCTCTGTATTATGTAATATATGTTATACTAAATAGAAAAAAGTTTTGAGTAGGTCAATTCTTCTACCACTGCCGATACCAATATTCCCAGTTTGAGAAACAGTTAAAAGTACTGTAGGACAGCATTTGCCTGTTGCCAAGTCGCTGTTACTTGTGGTCGGTAAAATACACTTGAGGTGAGGTAATTTCCAAATAGTGGTATTGGTCGCTTACATTGACATAACCACTGCGGTTATATAATGGAGCATGAAGCTAATTAGTGAAGATATATTGCTGGCGGCATTATGATATAAGTAACGATGCAGAAACGCCAGTCGAGCCGCGGTCTGCACACTGCAGATGAGAATAGATCGGGTGAACTGTTCTCGAGATATGTAAAGAAATACAGACAGAAACTCCTTGCTTTTTGCTACATATAAAAATAATCAGCCACACTGCCAACTTTTGTGTCAGTGTGATATAAAAAAACATAAAAACCACTAGTCAATTCATGTCCGATCTGAGGTTTTTTAATAACTTTAAAAATGAAATGAATTTCAAAGTACTGGACAGCTAATACACCATCGTGTTTATCTGAAAATGAATGATGTTGATCTCTGTGGTCTCTATGGTGAGCACAGAGCTCGTACATAAATACTAAAGGGCAAGGGTGGTGAGTGTTACATAGTCACAGACAACTGCAAAAAATAATCTTTCTTCTGGTATTCACCGTGTAATTTCTAATGTGAGAAACTGGCCTATAAAACATCTAATTTATTTCCATTACAGATGTCACAACACCAATGCACACCTAAACGTATGGGACAAACAGGAACACAGGAAAAGAAAGAAGCAGATACGTCAGGCCGACAGGAAAATGGAAGCGGACCAAGAAAGAGGCAAGCAGACAGTATGACAAAAAAACACAAATGAGCAGGCAGAGAGAAGACAGGAAGGCAGAAAGACGCGAAAGCTGACAGAAGCACAAACAGGTCTAGGTGGAAGTCAGAGAGAGTCAGAGTCAGGCGTACGAAAACACAAGTGATTACAAAGACAGACAGATAGACAGAGAAGCAGGCACACAAGCCATTATGTGGGTCAGATGGAGACATACAGGCAGAAAGATGGATATGAACGCTTGTTTTTGCTTACAGGAGGATGGTGCAGCAGATCCAGAAACGGAACCTGTGTTTATATGACCACATTGTGTCTACACTACACATATCTGTGTATGTGTGTGCGCTTAGGAGACACACTGACCCCCTCATGTAGGTAAAAGGTGGTTGAAACACTTTAAATACCATGCAGTAACACAATGTTATAACATCACCGTCAACCCCACACACACACACACACACACACAAACACACACACACACACACACACACACACACACACACACACACACACACACACACACACACACACACACACACACACACACACACACACAGACACACACACACACACACACACACACACACAAAATGTAATGCCAACAGCAATGTAAATATGATTGATATAACAGTCACGGAAAAAGTTTGTAACTGTATTTATTTTATTTTTTCCCAAATGTAACGGTATTTTAACAGGATAGACCGATACTTCCGATATATATCGCATAGGGAGGGGAATTCAGGGATTCATTAGGGCTCTATTGGGGAAAGAACATGTTGAATGTTCATTCAATGCCCCGCATTCAGATATGTGGATGAACACCAAGTTCAGAAAGGGATAGGATACAAAAGAGGACAACAGCTAGGACATGATGTGCATACAGTGCAATACAGCACAAAGAGACACACACACAAGCACAGGCTGAATACAGAAGGAAGACAAAACAAATTAGGAGCTGGCACATGAGTATGGTATGTACACATTTTAAAATACGGGCTGAAAAGAGTACATGAGAAGATATGTTGTAATTAGTACCAGTAACAATATCAAGACCAATGTGGATTCAATTATTTCCTAATTAACGCTATATTTAGGATACTATTATGCAATTCATTTCAATTTGCTTTTCAACATTTTAGAGCTATTTTTAGTTTTAGTTCTAATAAATAAATCGATGCAACTTACTCTGTTCACACCTTGTTGTGTTGAATAAGATTCATCATCTTTCTGTCCTATAACAGTTCTTGTCTACTTTGCCCAGTCGTGCTCAAAGGAGACTTTATAAAACACACAGATCATCCGTCAGAGTCAGATAAAGCTGCGCGAGTTCTCGTGTTTGTTGGCTGACGTACAAAACTGGAATGCTTTAGTGCAACTGCAATAAATTCCTATCCAACTTTGTGTCCAATGGTTATCAGTACAATGGCATAGTAATCCATCGTTACTGTTGTCGTGAATTGTTGAGGGAAAGTTGAGATTCCATTCATACTGTTCATGTTAACAGAAAACAGCCTTGGCATCCCGACGTGATTTTGGCGTAACATTTCTATTCGTGTTAATCCTCTTTTTTGAACTTGCATCTGCATTTTTTCACCACATGCCAGAGATGTAAGGCAAAATAAAGAAAAGGCAGAGATAGGAAAAGAGCAAAAGATAAAAGCAGGGAGGAGGGAAATGTGGTAAGGGAGGGTGAGGAAAATGAGAAAGGGAGAAGAGAGCAGAGGGGAGGAAAGGGCAAGACCGAAATCTTGTCACCACCTGAGACCCGGCATGCTGCCTGGGGATGTTGCTTTTACATAAGCACAGTGGTCAGGGCTGCAGCAGAGAAACAAATTACATAGACTAACACAGTTCTCAGTGCTAACCATGTGCAGCAGTGCTAAGGCTCCTCTGATCGTAACACATACGGCCGCACACAGACCTCCAGATGCACTCCATGATCCTCCAACAAACAAAGCTAGCTGTCATTTCAGAACATACATACAGACACAGGTCTGCAGAAAAGAGACACATAGCCAGAGGTCTAGCAGCAATGAGAAAACTAATGTTAAAAATATTTGAATAATAATAATAATTAAAGTATCAACTATTGAATGTCGCTTTTGTTTCTTCATCTACAAAATGATTGAGTTATTATAAGAAGTTCAAGATTATTAGTTTCGACAGAACCATTATCACAAAACAGATGTTTTCTTGAAGAAAGGTGCATTAATCAGTTACATAACATCAAGCGTAATCAGCTGGCCTGACCTACAGGGCAGCAGTGGTGAGCATCACAAGTTTGAAGCACATGAGACAAAGTTATGAAACATTGCCATCAGTGGCCCCTGAAGTTTGCTTCCAAACAACTGTTGCCTAGGACAATGACTCTAGCCGGCAGAAAAAAGAAAAAAACGATCAAGGAATTAAATATGATTGAATGAAAATGTGTTTCAGGTAAAGAGATCCAACTATAACCAAGTGTAACAAAAACTAGGCGAGCCTTGTTAGGTAGCAATCAACTCTTTCGTATTTTAGACAATAACAAATCTGCAGTGCAGGCTTTGAGGATGAAGTTATCAGTAACTATCCACTTGTGTTGTGTTTAAGCCAGCAAGAATATCACCAGTATGACATAGGCAATGACACCACAGACGAATTACAAATCATTAATCTATGAGATCTCACTTGGGGAGAATCTCAGAGTGTTTTAACTACAGAAATCCCGATTCTGAAAATGTTTGATAGAGGAAGGGTAGTGGTGTGTATGGAAGTACATGGGGCTGGTTTCCTGATAACGCTATCTCGTAACATTTTACTTAAGGTAGAGCTTGATGATATCTCAGTGATGGCTTCAGCATCGGCAGACATTTTTAAATTATCAGCGTAAAGTGCACAGCTTGCTGATACATCCTAAAATTAGAGGAGTTTGTGTACGAGCCATTTCGTTGAATTACATCTTATACCACCAACATTAGGGGATCATGGGATTTAAGACGTCATCGCCATACTAACGTAGGCTATACTTTTGGGCAGACTTACCTTTGTAATGAGGGTGCGGTACTCTTCTACCTGGTGGTCATTGTTATGGCAGCCTGCCAGGAGCTGCCACACCTCCCCACGGAGAGCCTCAGGTATGCCACTACGCACCAAAGCTGGCAGCTGCCTGGGACGCACTGATAAGTTCATGTGCCTGAGGAAGGAGAGGGGAGAGGGAGCCAACCATGAGTTTATCAAAGAAATACTCAAGTTGTTGCATCTGCAATCTTTCTGACAGACCTGTCTACAATATCTACTGCTTTCATTGGCTGTACGCTGTGTCTAAGAGGCCGCTCATCATCTCCGCAGATGATCTGCAGGGCCAAGATCAAGATGGTGAGGAGTTACATAACCTGATAACCTTTATGTGCTTTCAAATTATCTCACCTCCAACAAATTATACAACCAATCAACTAATCAAATGTCACTGTTTCAGAGTGGAAAATACACTTTTTCTCTGGCATTTGCACATTAGTATTGCTTTATTTTTTACCCATGCACTATTTTTAATAGCATGGGAAAACAGTTGACAATTGGAGACAATAAGCCAATACAGAACTACAGCAACAATACAGAGAAGCCAATTTTAATGCCTTCCTTCCTTCCTCAGCTTCAAATTTCAACGGCGCTGTTTTCAACACCGTACGCAGCATAAAAAACTCATGTATCTGCCAGCCCACTAGTGAGTGGCAGAGACAGAGTTAGAGTTAGAGAGAAAGACCAGGTGAACTTGGAGGCACAGCTGTATCTACCTAACAACCATCGCATGCCTGGAGTCAACAGAAAAACACTGAATCCATCACGATGCTCTTACTTTTCCCCCCTTTCGTAAATCAACCGTCTCTATTTTCCGAGTTTGTTTGGCTTATTTACTTCCCAGGGTCAGGTTATGCAATATGTGGCATTATCTTTTCAGACTAAAGGGGATAAAAGTCCAGTGCAAAAAAATACTGTCTACGTGTGTGCCCATGTGATGCCAGGCCTGGTCCTTAGGGGTGTACGATTGTAAAGGGCTTTCTGTTATTTCCCCCTTGCGCATCCCACAATGCCACAGCTCACAAACAAAATCACTCGCACAAAGCAAGTATTATGACAGGCTAGTCTTATGATTCCCACCGTTACTTTTCTTTACTTAAGCATTATTTTGTATGAGGAGCGAGACAAATACACCCAACACATTCAACTTTTGGTATTGTCAAAGACATTAGATACACCCAATTATAGTCAGTAATGAAGTGAAAAATTATTTATTATAATAAAAATGTTATTTTTTTGTGCAGTATGTATTGTATAAATGCAACTACATTATACTGTTTTCTTGAAAAACATGCATGAGAACATCGAGGGAGAAAAAGAGAGGCATGCTGTGCGGAGAGAGAGGGTGAGTGTGTGTGTGTGTGTGTGTGTGTGTGTGTGTGTGTGTGTGTGTGTGTGTGTGTGTGTGTGTGTGTGTACAGCTAATTAAAGTCCAAGCAGTTTCAATTCAGTTCATCACAAGCTTGTGATTAAAAACAAATGCACTAATGGAAGAGGGAAGCCATCTTAATAAGCAGCTTATCAAGAACTCCTGCTGCACTTTCTTTCACATAGAGTATATTCACTAAACCCCACACACAAAAATGAATTACTTGTGTGTGTGTGTGTGTGTGTGTGTGTGTGCGCACATTTCTTGTGCAACAGCAATTGAAAAGGAAGGCAGACGTTAACAGGGGAGCAGTCTTACCACTTGGATAACAAGTCCCCCCAGGTCTCCAGGATCTTCTCTGCACACTCCTTGGAAACGTCACCTGACCCGCTGAGTAACGGCTCATCATTATCTGGACACACAAGTGAACAAGTGCACAAGTGAGAGGCGTTCTTCTCCTCTTCCTTTTCACGTTTAGATTTGCCCTTTTAATGCTCCAAATGTTATACAATTGACTTAAACGCATGTGAAATGAAAATGATTAAATCATTTAAGATATAAATGTTTCATCATTCAAATTGTTGTTTTTTAGAGTCTGTCACAAGCATTCTGCTTAAGCCACTTTGTTTTAAGTTGTATAACGAATACTGTAAGTTGTGCAGTTTTCTACATCTGAGCTCTCTAAATAATTATTTGTGTATTTAGTAGATAACAGACAGGTCTAGGTGAAGAATCTTATGATTTAAACACATTATTTGGGCCATTATTTCAACGTTTCATGGCATCAGCTGAAAAACTATAATATCCCAGTGTAATGTGGTATAAACATTCAGGTGTGCTATCAACGGACATGCAGTCCGAAGAGTGAGATAAAACTGTAGCAAAGGCCCAACAGACCAAAGACGGATACAAAAAGTACCTCAATTATCCTCTCTCTTTGCTACCTCCTACTTCCACACACAATCACAACGGCACACACTTATACACAACACTGCTGGCCAAGTCCTCTGTGAGGACACAGTACAAGCAGTTCTGTTGCACAGTGTCTTATCTCCCACGGGATTCGACTCCTGTGGACCACAAGTCTATGTCTGGTACAACCCCACAGGGTAGCGGTTTCATTCGTATCAGTCATCGAGTCAGGTTATAAATGTAAATGGTGAGACCCAAATATTTGAGCTCATGCAGCAAAATTCAGCTATGCTTGTCAACCGTGTTAAATGTCTGGCAGCTGGGGAGTAATATTTCTATTATTGTGTTTCAGAGGTGCGTGCTTCTCAATGAGGTCAGTCCCGACCGAGGACACCACAATGGTTCGGCGTTCGAGAGGAAAACAGTCAAATTACCTCGTCACGTAAGTGCCTGCTTTGAGGCAGTTGACGTGTCATGTGACATGATCAATAACAACAAGTGGTTCAAAAAGTTAAAACCATTTTCATTTGGTTCTGCTAGTCAAGTCTTCTCCTGTGGTTCTATGCAAAGCATTTTTTCAATGTGGCTTATATAAAGAAATTTCATCTGTATCGTGTGCCTTTAATAAAATAAGAGGTGTCCCATAAGAGGTCCTATAAGAGGTGACTCAGCAAAAAGAAGTAAGACAGCGTCCAATCACCTTCCTCTTCATCATCCTCAGGTGGTGAAGGGACCGTGGTACCAGTCCCAGCGGACACGATGCCGGGACTAGCTGTGGTCTTCCGTTTCTCTCTCTCAGTCTCACTTTCCAAACTCACCACCTCAAAAAGGGTGTCAGAGGCAGGACTCTTACGTTCCTTACGCTCCATCTGAAGAGAGGTGACAAAACATCCGTCACATTTTACAAAATTACAAAATCACAGTGTATTACCAAACTGGTGTTGTTTTGCATCATTGCAAGCCATCTCGGGCAATTCACAGAGAGACCATTGTGGAAAATTGAGTCATGACTTGACATACCTGCCGTAGTTTAAGGTAGAAGGTCTCAGTGTAGTTACGCTTGCTGAAAGGCCAGAACAGCCTGTCATTTGGGGAGCAGACTCTGACCCTCGTCTCCAGCAGAAAACGGACCGGCTCCTCCACCTCTGTGATGACCAGATCCACTGCTGTCGTCATGTACATGAATTTATCTGGAAAAATGAGAAAATGTCTCAAATATTATCCCCCAGTGGGCGATTCCCTTCCATTTACAATCTATAAAAAAAACAACATATTTAAACCAAACCCTGCAACTGTGTGATTTATGAGAACACTGGAGTTTGACGTATTGTTTCCGAAGGTGAATTGGTGCTGTATGATATATGACATGTGGCACAAGGGTGGAACAAAGTCAGTGCCTGGCTCTTTCACCTATATTTATGTGTGATACTTGTGCAACATCTGATCTAATATTGTAGCTCTGCTTTAGATGCAGGGATGGCAACTGTTACAGTAAAGTTCATACGCCTATTTTATGCCTATTTAGTGTAGCTAATTGTACAATAACTCGCTATAGATATTAGTGTGAAAATAAATAAAAAATCAACCAATGAAATATGAACCAAGAAAGTCATAACTGCTGAAATCATTCAGTTTTATGTTACCTTTGGGCGTTTCCTCGTTCACAGGCTGGAACTGAGGCGTGTTGGGGTTCCAACTTCCTGTGATGATGTAAGACTTCCCGTCGGAACTCTTTCCCATTGATTCCTGAAGGGGCACAATTTAGAGGAAGTCAGAGAGCACACGCAAACGCACAATGACACACACACACACACATTGAAAACAGTAACCCACCAGATCTAGCAGGTGCATGTCGCTGTTCTTCACATTTTTCCCTGGGCTGAGCAGGAGACCGAAACACCTGGAGAGGACACGCACATTAAAAGGAAACAACACACATAAATGCGACAGACAGAGAAAAAGTGAAATGTAGAGGAAAAAGAGCGGGAACCAGAACTATAAATCTCCCTATAGAGTAAAACCAGTTGTCAAACCATCGCATGTTACCACAAATAGCTTCCTGGACTGATCCTCTAACACAGACCAGAACATGGAGGATATTTAACACAGCCCTTCAATCCTCACAGTCTTTGGGTTCGTCAAACAATAACAAACCACCGTGAAACTGGAAGTGCGCAAAAAAGGTGATGGAATGTTTACATTTGAACAGATTCATCAAACCATGGAAAATGAGGAGCCTCGGAGACAGACTCACATCTTTCACCATCTTAAAACTGTGCCGGAACACTTAAAACCTGACGCGGGCCGACACACGGATGTAACAGTGTTCACCGGTGTGTGTTTATCATTTATAGCTGGGCGATTCCTTTCTGATGAATGTTCAGACACGTCTCAACTGAAGCAAATGGAGGTCAGTCTGATGGATAAATGACAGATTATCTCCATAGGACAATTACAAAAAAAAAAAAGTTATTTTAAGTTTACGTGAATCTAGATTATTTCCGTGATGATAATTGAGATATATCTGTTGTCTTGGTTGTAGCATTTCAGAAAAAATGAAAGAGCTACATAGAAAAAGGTTTTCTTGTTTAAAAGAAGAAACTTTAAAAGAGCACTGAACTCAAGGACCTGCACGTGTTTTAATGTGCTTCTCATCTGCTTCAAAGTAGTCACATCTCCGACTGAATGAAGCTATTCAGAAGGTGACTTGTGTGAGTGCATGAGTGCATGTGGTTGTGTTTTTGGTTTATTTTACCTCTCAATAGCCAGTTCCTTATTGGAGGTCTGCTGGACATAAATAACTATTTTCTTGTCCATTCCTGCACGCAGCTTGAAGCTCTGCTTGTCCTTGTCTTTTGCTACAGCGCTGAATATGTGAAAACAAGAAATAATACCAACATTTTTAACAGATTGCACATAGAAAAAACAATGTGACCAAATCATACAGTAATACACTTGAAAGTGACATACAATAGTGGAGATTTTCATCAATTCAGACATTAATTTAGAGAATATTCCGATGTCATTAAAGATTATTTCAGGTATATTTGACCACAGGCTTACAGGTTGTTTATGTCTGGACTGGGAAGAAAAACATTTACAAGTTGAGACAAACTAACACACAACATTAAAGCATCTACCGGTATGCTGGACAACTCCACCAATGAAATGTATTACTAATCAATCAGTCTGACTAGAAAAAAAATGAAAGAACATGGCTCTTATTCAAAATTGTCCAATTTTTCATCATAAAAGCAAGCTTAAGAGCCATTTTCAAACAAGCTGCGGCCCTGGTTCCTTTCCTGCTCTGAAAGCAGAGCAGCTTTGAGGCAGGAACAGTAATCAACATTCTTCAAACCTTCGCAGAATTAAATTCCCGAGAAAAAAACTGAAGAAACCTTAAAAAGAAAAGATTCTTAAAAAAAAAAGGTCCATTAATCAAATTGAAATCTATTGCAAACATTTGGAGCCTGCCCTGATTTCTGGCAATTCAGTTGCAAAACGTGTCTCTTTTTGAGGACGAAGAAGTCAAAAGTCCAGCAACACTTGCAGAACAACGTAATTGTTTCGACCAACAGGTTTGTTATTGTTCTGAATACTGCAAGTGTCACTAGAGTTTTGACCTCTCCAGACGTTTTTTCTCCTCCATGAACCTTGGAAGTAGTTATAGTTGTGCCACAAATCTCCACTCTTTTTCTTTTTGAGTAGGAACTTTATGTAGCAGATACAGGCGAGCCAACTATATTATCAGTTTACACCCTGTTAAAGAAACCATGATTTAAACATATTGTACTTCTATTTTACTCTACCACATATAGTTTCTATAGAGCATTCATTTCTTATCTTATTTTTCATAAGAAGAAACTCTTTCACAAACAAACGTGATGTGCTTACATTTGAGAGTTGTTTGCTTGGACGTCAGCACACCAAAAATAATCAACACAGAGCTAATGAGGAGGAAATATGTGCTGGCTAAAAATAACCGAAGGCACAATTTTTGTTTTGTTTTGTTTTCCAAATAAGCTTAGTATCTAGGGCTCGTTGGGATGTGACTCAGTAGTATGGGAAAACACTTTTTTTTTTGTAAATGTCAGGGAAGATGAGCTGAATGGCACAAACACAGGAACTTTCTGTTGTGTTCTCTTATCAATATGTGAAAAAGAGTTTGATTTTAATCTATAAGAGTGGTCAACATATCAATCAACTTTGAGACAGGAACGTGATCACCTTTGTTTCCCCTTTAGTCATCTATTTTTATAATTTCACAGTTACTTCAATACATTTCATGATTAATTTACTGATGATCTTTTCTTTTTTATAAACCAATAAATGATTTCTCCCCTCGTGGGTAGTATTTGGCCCAGAAACGTTTGTGACTTCTGCAAGCGGATCACCCAAAAATGCGCCAACATTGAACACTTTATCCCCAAAGGTAGGGGGGCTACATGTTCCTGTGTTCATGTGCTGGTAATGGTTAGAAACTGTGGTCATTTGAGGGCTATTTTCATACAAAACTCTTCACATATTTTGTTAAAATTGTGGTATATTTTGTTAAAATTTTAATGCTAATGATGTTAACGTTTTCTAAACATTTATACATACATTACTGGTTAGGTCTGATAATTAAAGCTGGTTCAATACAGTTCTGATGGCAGAGACTGAACCAAATGCCAACATCTACAGTACATGATGTAAAAGCTGGCAAAAGCCCCAATTGACTCAACAGAAAGAAAGTTCCATTATGTTTTCTTCCTTCTGTGCAACTACAAACTTTTTCAAGACATGGAATTACACATTAAGTTTTTTACAATTTACACCACTTCGTAAGCATTGTAAATAATTGTTTCTGAAAATCTGACTGCATGTCTCACCTGAAGGTACCCTTGCCATCATCCTCCTTGATTTCCAGACTGACAGTGAAGGTAAACAAGTCGCTGTCAGGGGTGAGCGGAGCAGACTGCTGAGAAGACAGAACTGCCTTCTTAGCTGACCGCCGAAACGCTGTGGCAAAGCTGTACAGTATCCTACTCACCTGCAGGCGGAGAGTAGACACACACAAAACTAAGCCATTAGAATTGGGAATAATAATAATAATAATAATACAGATATACAATTTGAATAGGCATTCATGACCT
This sequence comes from Eutrigla gurnardus, assembly GCF_963514095.1. NCBI lineage: Eukaryota > Metazoa > Chordata > Actinopteri > Perciformes > Triglidae > Eutrigla > Eutrigla gurnardus. The sequence goes on along the minus strand of NC_139930.1, from coordinate 13,951,805 downwards.
TTAGTGACCTCTATCATTTACAGAGAATAGAAATCCCCACCGCCTCTGTTGTATTAAGTTAAAAACGCAGGCAACATTGAAAAGTTAGTTAGCTTATTCAAGCAGAAAGCACTAAATAGATAAACAGTATCACAAGGCTAAATATTGTAGTGAGTTTCATGGGCTTGGAAACCAGTTTCAGCAGCTTCTGTAGCTGAAATGTATTGCAGACCATAAAATTTAGTTTTTGACGACACGCACATCCCAAAAAATCATATAGTCATTAGTATTGATTAAAAACTGCACCAAACCTTTGCAGATCTGTAATACCATTTTGCAATATGATGCAGTAAAAGCTTACCTAATGAACCACTACTCGACTTACTTACTTACTGACAGCAGATCATCCAACCTATTACCCATTTTGAGTTTTAATCAACATTCGATTCACATTTGACGGTGTGGACATATTGTTACTATTAACATTAAGCAGAGGCAACTCAGTCCTACCAGAGACTGCAGGGTTCTGCTCAATCTCCAATCCCAAGAGTTTGGGGGGGGGGGGGTGTACTTTTCCGCTCACAAGACTTTAGATTCATGAGCTTTACATCAATAAAAAGTATTTTATTTAAATTCTTATATTTTTTACACAGACATGTGTGTGATAACAAACAGAGGGCCATAGTCCGGTGGTTTTGGATCATCTGTTATTCTTGTAAAAAGCAGAGCTTCAGGGTTGGTGACGGAGGGGTGTTGTGGGGGGAAACTGCTGCTATCATTAAATAACAACGCTCTTTTGCTTTCTGAGAGGCCAGAGCACAAAGCAGCTCCTAAACTCTCCTACAAAAAGCACTTGTTAAATTCTCAGTTCTGAAGGATGTTTGGGGGGGTGTTTACTGAGAAACAACTGGGACTAGATGCAAGAGATGGGGGGAAAAGTGGTGTGAGATGGGGGTCAGCCCCTGTACGGATGAAATTATGGCAAACAACACAAAAGGATTGTTAGTTTGGACTGTTCCAATCAAAGCTGGAGTCAAAACTGACCCGTTTCGACTGTCTACAAATTGATTTTTTATTCTTTGTGTGGAGTGTGAAGAGCTCTATTAGGACCTGGACAGTTGTACTGCAAAAACATCAATCTCAACCACTAATTTAGGCTCATATTGGGTGCCTCTCTGATAGCGACATTCTGTCACTCCATCTTTGTAATGTTGTTTTTTTCCCCAGGCAATCTGTAAATTACCCCAGACGGGAAAAAACAAAGAAGGTCAATACAATATTATCTGGAAACAACACTTGATTCCACAAAAGATGACAAACAAATGTATTTCAATCGGAAACAAGGACAGTTGTTTTATCCCACTCATGTTTTCTAGTAAAAAAAAGAAAAAGTTCTTTGTGTAAGAGTTTTGAGTTTTTGGAAATTGTTACGTGAAGCGAATTTGTTTATACTTTATATTTGTATGTGTCCTACTTCGTAGCATCACCCTTATGTGTGTCTGACATGAGACTATTTTATCTGATGTCATGGCAACAATCTGTATCCTTTCATAAGTGCCCTTTTTGTGTTCTTCCCTCAAATTTTGAACATGTGATTTATTTTTCGTTAGGAAACGCAAATCATTTGAGTGAAACAAATCTATTAAAGACTTACTGATTTGAACAGCACTGGATACACATCTCTGGACAGAGGCAGCGAGCTCCATGTCACCATCAACACCATATGATTGATTTAAAGCTAGTTATATAGAAACATTACTAAGAATTCTGGCACAAATAAGGCAGAGTAGCTCTTCTCAGAGTGATTATGTGATTGGACTCAGAAAATAATAGAGCTGAAGCAAATAAGGCCGTTTCCAATTGTCCAATTGTGATGGCCTGCTGCAAGGTTATATCAGTACAGATCGGTGATGAAATTAATGAATAATTAATTGTGGATTAATTATCTTAGAAGCTATTTAAAGTGGATTTGAGGCTGATGTGAGGCATATGACTAGAGTGTTTCTGAAGAAGTAAGCAACCAATATGCTGCCTCACTCAAGTCTAAGAGGCCCATTAAAAGCCGGAGTCCTTGTGGATGTTTTTTTTCTGTGGATTGGGAAGGAAGAGAAGGATGGTTGCAAGAGGAAGACTGTGGGGAAGAAGAGAGGGAAGCTGAATACAGAGATGGCCAGTTGCTGAGCAAAGAAGTGAATTACTACGGGGGGGTTATCTGAGTGAGATTTGTGTGTGCGTCTGTGTGCGTGTATGCATTGTATGCATTGTGTTTCAGTGTGAGCATGTGTGTTACGATGTGGGACTGATGAAGTAGTGTCTGTCTGGAGGCTCTTAGTGACATTGAAGGCGAACGCTTCCATGGGTGAGGAATCAGGTCACTGAACATTGAAGCACTACTTTAACCCAGTTTCACGACTCTATTCCCTATTCTCTTCTTTTATGTTTCTGCTAAACCTATGATATGTAAGCAATAGCACTTCCTCTCCCCTAGAATTTAGCTTGGGGGGCTGTGTGTGCTTTGCGTGTGGTGTACATGTGCATTGCGGCGCAGCCTGCAGTGTAGGATAAATTCCTGTATGGACCACTGACGAAGCTCCCAGACTGTTGCTGAACCCTGGGGAACGGTCCACGGGGAGATCAACACTTTAAGACAAGGTCGACCAGAATACTGCTGACAATACGAGTGTGTACACATGTTTATGTATGTGAGTCGAAGAGATAGACAACGGATGGAAGAAAAGGGAGAAGAGAGTGTCATGTGAAACGCAGAGCAGAATATTTATAAGAGGAGCTTTTGCTCCCCCTTTGGTTCACTATCTGAATTGCAGTAACATTGCGTGTCACTGTTTTTTTTTGGTCATGTGTAAATTCGTATTAAAAGGATAGCTTCACAATTCAAGGCTGGTTTTAAAGCATAGCCATTGCTGTAATCATTCCTCCTGTTCATACTGGCCTTAAACGATCCCTTACTATTGTGCTTCCAATAGAAGGACAAAACCCACAGTCCTTGTGTTGGCAAAAATGCATTCTAAAGTTTTTATTCAAAACACTGTCGATCTCCTTACTAACTTATATTTAAAAACTTTAAAAAAAAGTAGGAACCTATCCATTAAATGTTTCTTCTGTAAACATAGTTGCAGATGATTTCAACAACAATCATTTGATTGAATCCTCACCGCTTCTTGGATTTGGCAGCGAAACACATGGATCCTGAAGATCTCGGCATTATAGTGGCTCTCAGTGAAGGCAAAGCAATCGCTCTCTGGTGTACCATCATGGCCTCGCACACAGAACAGAATCTTGTAGATGGGGTAGTTGGCGATCTCCGTACTGGTGTTGGGGTCCAGCAATCTGTTGGAATATCATATCATTTGATATCTTGAATATTGCTGTTGCAGGATGAGATTGGATTTTTTATAAGTGCTTGAGTAGTGTGCACTTGTAAGTATGTTACAGTACACTGATGAACTTGAACCTACCTGACAGTGCCCTCGGACACGCCTGGCACAGACAGTGTGACATCCAAGGGGAGTTGGCACTGCCCTCTGAGGATGCTCATCATACGCAGGGCCTCCACCTCACTGCGGGGGGCATTGACCGAGGCACACCCCAGATATGTCAGCTGGCTGAACACAACACTGTCCTCGTCTGGGATGGGACTGCAGGGACTGCCATCTGATGAGGATTCATCTGCTGCAATGAGGCAATGCATTGGGAGAGAGGTGGCAAGACGAGTAGAAGAAAGGAAAAGCAAAGGATTTAACCATTTTGTAACTCTCATCATGATTTTATGGATGTACATCAACATTATTGTCCTCATCTGAGATAAGTAAATTGCCTTCTGCAAAGTATAAATGAGGGGAAGTAGACATGGAATAAAAGGAGGGGAGATAGGTGGGTATGTGAGAAGATCAGTTTGATCAGTCATCTAAATCCATGCAACAGAAGCATAGAAGGGAACAATTACATTAAATTAAAATGGCAAAGGAGTCTTCTGATAGAAACATTTAATAAAAGAGGTAATGATGGACCTAGGAAGACCATAGTGACCATAGAAGTCATAGTGTAGGTTTTGGCAGTTGTAGAAAAGCAAAAACAGAAAGGTCCCATGGTGGCTCACCTCGGTAAGACCTCTCATTCAGCTCACTCTCCTGAGCCGTCTGAACAGGAAGCACCATCTCCAACTTGGGTGGTGGTGCGCTCAGAGGGTCAGAGCCCGGAGGTACAGATGACGCCGTAGTGGGAGGAGGGGTGTGGTCACCCCCGCCAAGGCTTTCCATTCCTGTTTCTGATCTGAGTCCAGTGTCAGCTACCGATGGGTCCATGAGGACATCCTCTAGCTCCCTCTGAAGCTGCTGCTCACTTCCATTCCCCACAATCTGACACACACACACACACACACACACACACACACACACACACACACACACACACACACACACACACACACACACACACACACACACACACACACACACACACACACATAAACAGACATGAACACAAACACACCAAGGAGCAAGGACAAAAGGAAGCATAGAGGGAAACGCATTTAGTATGAAGAAAAACAATAAAACACAAGAACAAATATGGTTACAAAACAAAAGCATTGAAGCGATCACCATAAAATATTGATTTTAATCTTTCAACTTTAATCAACCGCATTACAATTCTATTTTACAAGCTGTAGAAATGTGAAGCTCCGCCTTCAACAGTGATTTTGTGATTATTTTGGAAGTGATCGTAGTGTGTGTAAGCAGGAAAGACACCTGGTTTTATGTATTACATTTCATCAAATATTAGTGATTAGTAGGCATGTGAGTTTGAGTTGTGAAATACCTGTATCAAGAGGTTACATGAGCCGCGCCAAAACTAAATTGTGTGAGCTGATTCCAATGCTAACAAACAACAATCGGAGAGCAACACCATGAGGTGCCACAAAACAAGGCAAGGCCTCAGTTTCCCAGCGTGCTGTGGCAGCAGCCTGATGTTAGGTAACAAACGGAGAGCAGCAGACCTAAGCTGCAGAGGGCGCTAATGAGCAATAAGGGATGGGAACAAACAATTAAGAATAGAGCCTCAGATTTTTCAGCCTATGCGGTATACAATATGTGATTATTGTATGGTTGATTGGCTACATTTTCCAAGTCAGCTTCCCATGTATAGACAGCCATAAATAACATCTGTGCCTTGTGGGTGTATGGTAATATGTTCCATGCCGTTGGATTCCACGGCTACAGTGTCTATGTTAATAGTCCTAGTGCCATTAACGTGGGAAAAAAGCATTTTTATTTGAAGACGGATGTAAAGCTAGCATTTCTAAATATATGTTCACACATCTGACAGAACCGCGTCACAATGCACCGGTGTTGAGCACAAGTAGTGCTAAAACCCTGTGCAATTGTCACATACAACTACAGTCCTATATGAGAGTCACTACCATCGCCAACAGTTTTAAAAGAGGCTGGCTAGGTCCATCACTGAACAGCGGGCAAAAATACAGAGAGCACAAATAATCACAGACAGAATCACAACAGAGTCACGTCACAGAAAGAGAGGAAAGGAGATACAAGCAAGAACGAGATACAGAGTGAAGAGAAAGCTAGCGAGAGAAGAGACTGACCTTAAAGCTGACCCCTTCCTCAGAAATCACCTGCATAACAAACAACAAGTTTAGACACACTGACTCCTCTCTGACTGGATGGACTGACTGGGAGGGAAATGTGCACAAGAGTGTGTTGGCGAGAACCAATACATGATATCTGGATGACCGAGTGTCGGTGAATGGAGTGATTTCACCACTGCGTATTGAGAAGAGTGGATGTGTGCAGAGACTCCTTTAAGCCACCATTAAGCTGCGCAAAACTGGTACCTCAACTTTGTTTCCATTAAAGTAAGTGTGATATGCAAAACAAAGGAGACCGTCACATTCACTCATTTGAAAGCACAACAAATGACGGGGGGAAGAAAGCGGACCTCTTCCTGTTACAGGAATTAGGAACTGCTGTTACAGCCATGTTCTGCTGGCGCCATCTTCTGGTAGCTTTATAACATTGAGTCGACAATTCCTTCCTTTACAAAGAAACACAGTTCCAGTGAAGTTCAGTACAGATGGAGAGAAGAGAAGAGGAGGAGAGGAGAGTAGAGGAGAGGAGAGGAGTAACTTAAACCTTTATTGGCACACACAGGATGCATTTCTTTCCTCAGAAAGTCTTTATTGTCTTTGTGGAGACCCACCTTGGCCACACAACACCATTATTTTCCCTGACAATGAGTTGAAACCACTCGCAGCTGCATCGCCACAATGTTTGCCAACTAATATCAGATGAGACCATACTGTGTGTCAGACATACTGTGGTCTGATAGCACATGCTGCATCCTAAAAAACAAATCCGCTGATAAACAGATGGGAGAGGTTCTCCAAATATGTCCAACTTGGCTGACACTAAATCATTAACTGGTCAAATAAAAATGTTTTCTTCAGCGGATTGATTTACAAAGATGACTGTTCTATTTTCCACTACCTAATACTATCTACATAATACAGACAATTTACAGTGGAAGAAATTGGGACGGACAAATATATTTCTTCACAGGATTGAGAGATAAGAACAAGTTCCTCACTATGATCAAATCTTAATCCCAGGTGATGTACAAAGATTTAAAGGCGTCACACACAAACACAGATCTAAGACCAACTATGAGAATGAAGTAGTGAGAATGTGGAAAAAGCAAAACAAGAAAATGGTTAGCCTTATGGTTAGAGTGTGAGACCGTTTAAAAAGATGGTAGAGAGGTGTGATGAACACAACTTGTTCACAATGGAGTATGTTTGGACTGTGACCCCTGACCTGCAATTTTAACAAGTTACACTGATGACTTGTAGGTAAAGATGAAATGAAAATCAAGTTTTGGTAAATCACACTGTGGGTCCTGAGATAGAATCCTCAATCTGTGTTAAATGTACCTAAAGTTATGGAGAAAAACAACAAAATAATACCACAATATTGTATATTTGTTTGAAATCTCAATAATTTAGTAAATAATCGCTCAAGTCAAGTTTATAAATATACAAAATATCCTTTCTCCTTGATTAGAATTGATCCAATCCATTTATTTTAAGAGTTAATGGAAGGAGCCTGCACTACATAGTCTAGAACCTTGTTCCATGCTTTTACAGTACAAATGTTACATTTTTAAGACTATTACAAAATAATTGTACCGATATGACAACATTCAGCCTGCAACACAGTCTGGCCTGTTATCCTACTCATACCTTAAAAATAACTATTGCTTTACACTGGCTGTAACCTCTATTTTGTAATCAGGACCAAGAAATGAGCACACTGATGATATTTAAAGTAAGAATTGGCTTTGCAAATTATTTATGCCCTTGAGGTTGTTATCACACTAAATGTCAACAGGCTTTTGTACACTGTATCTTAACTCTGACCAGCACAGATTTGAAGTCTCCCCTCTCTCCTCTGTACTTCATACCTACACCCAACCGTCCTTACCTTCAGTCCTGTCTTTTCGTCATCACTACCATTATTAGTGGAGGAGGGTGTCTCATCCCCCAGCCGGGACACAAGGACAAAGTCCTCACTGTTGAGGGTGGACACTGAGTCCGAGGACACGCTAATCTTCCCCACCGAGCCCTTGTCATCCATGGCTGCCGCTGTTAAACTCAGCCACGCTGCTCATGAATGGAAGACGGGAGGAGAAAGTGGTGGGAGATGATGAGCAAAATCACCTAGAAATAGAAAAAAAAAAAAAATGAAGAAAACAAGCAGAAAACAGTCATGATGTGATGAAATCCATGAAAGGCATCTTTTAAGGCAACTGGACACTTGGATACTTAGAAACTAATAATAATAATAATTCACTTTATTAGGTCTTTTAAACACCTTTAGGAAACTTTGAGGAAGCTTTAGAAAACCCAGAGAGGGTGGAAATAAAAGGTTACGCAAAATAAGCTTAGTTTAAGTGAAAGTGAACATGAAGAAGAAGATATGGGAGAGATCAGCGGTCAAAAGGATCTGTGGGCTATCTGATGGATATTTGTCTATCTCTGCAGAATAAAGGAGAGATTTGCAAAATAACTTGATGCAATGCAAAGTCAGGGTGAGGTGTCATTTTGAAAAAGAAACATGCATACATGAAAGTGAGGAAATAGGGAACACGCCAACTTGCAACAAGCGATCATCTATTCCATGTCAGTATTGCCCCTCATACAGATGTGTTGGCCCCCATCGCCACAGTAGAGTACAGCAGAAATGCATCACTTAAACACACCAAAAAACAAAATGATGCACCATATGTGCTAATTGCATTGTGTGCACTCCTGCCCCCACAACCACAAATAACCTACATCCTGTGGGAAACACTGCACATCATCATCAGCTCATCCCTAGCTCTGCCTTTGACTCCAGCTCCCTCCAGCAATCCATCAATGACATTTTAACATAGCATCCTATTTTGGCACAAGATAAATCCATACAATCCCATCAAATATGACATTGTGCAACAAAGACTGCACACATTCTGAAAAATTATATCTTTGTCTGTGAGGTCAGTTGATGATAGGAGAAATGACAAGAAAAGGGAAGTCAGTTTTGGAACAGTTATGAAAGGAAAAGTCCATTACAGTAGGGAGGGACATGAGGTAACTTTTTAAAAAAAGAGGTGCTATTGTGTGTAATACAGGAAGAAAGGTGCAACAGAAGGCTCTGGCAGAGGTTTGGCAAGAAACTATAACAGGCTATTTCTGGCCATTGCCCCTCTCCACTCCTCCTTTTCATTCTCTCCCTTTCTCTCTTTTTCTTCTTCATCCCCTCCTTATCTATCCCCTGTGATCTTCTACTTCCTCAGCCCTTATTGCTGTTAAATACGGGCAACCTCTACATTTTTCTAAAAGGTTTCACTCGTTGTTTCTCCCATTCCTGCTCTCCTTCCAAACCCCCACCTTTCCTATTCAAAGCAGGTCCAACTGTGGAAAAGTGATAGGGAAAAGGTCTACAGCGGAAAGGTCAAAGCAGTTAATAATGTGCATTAGATAACATTGTTATACTGACCCAAAATATCCCTCAATAGAAGTTGCATTTGCTCTGTGGCCAGTAGGTTTATTATCAGCCGTATAACTTGAAGATCTAACACTTGGGGTTTGGTTCAGTTGGCCAGGACTTGTTATGATATGATATATTGTTGCCTTTCAGTTGTTGCTGTCTATTTTATGCTCATGCTGACATATTACAAATGACCCAAGAGGAGTAATAGAGAAGTCATATGGAGCTAACTCATTACTAACTGACATCTAACTGCATTTTTGGCTCTACGTAGAGCCAGAAGGGAAAAATAAAAGACCAGTAAGTGACAGCAACTTATGCTTATTTTTCTTCTCTGATATTACAAGGATCATGGATAAATAACTGATTATGAGCATCCTTTCAACAGTTGACAGAAGATGTTTCACTCCATTTTTAATGCAGAACAGCTACAGTACACAGACACAAGCCCAACACACCTCTTCCTCCTTATCTATCCTGACGTCATAGGAAAATCCCAGGGCGTGCATACACTAGTGTTAGCGTGGTTACAAATGATCTTGCATGAAGAACACATAGCCTACAGGACACGTGATCACTGTTAATTGTAATAACTTTCATCATGTCCTTTAATGCTGCAGAACAGAACATGTTACTATATGACTTCAATTAAAGCCCTTTAAATCCCTGATCAAACCTCTTCTCAGGACTACATGGTACGGACTGTGATTGATTGACAGAGCATCCTAGGGGTCACCCTATCACCTGCTTGGATGTTGAGTCCAGCTTCTGTCGCACATTTCCTCATACATAGAAAATACAAGTTGCAGATTACAGCCTATAAATAATCTTAAACCGACATAAAAGAAAAAGGGCATTTGACTCGGTAGCAATTGAAGAGGGAAATTTGCATCTCTCCTCATCCTCCTTTTGATCTTCTCAGGTGTTTAACCTTGAAGAGGCATAGCAGGTGTTTACTCTACTTTTGGCTGAAAGGCATGCCGCTTTCCATTTTTAGCACACTTGTACTCTAGTCTACATGTTTTTGGTCTTTTGTTTGTCAATTCTTACCAAACTAAATACTAAATCTCGATCAGTTATTTTCAAACTGCAGTTTCTACTTTGATAGATATACAAAAATATAAATTAGAGAACTTAAAATAAATCATACACTTCGAAAAATGTACCACCTAGGCCTTTCTTCAGTCCTTTACTTTAATAAAACATCTGAGCAGTGTCCAATAAAGCCACCCGACAGCATATTATCTCCATGCTTAGTCCTCATACAGCAATAACCATTCTGCCCTATGAGCCAAGACAAACACTTCCCGCAAAACACTGCTTTATTAGAAAAGAAAAGAGACGGAGGCCAATCCCATTTTCTGGCCGCTAAAAACTTGTTCTTATGCCGAGAGTTCACAACTTGCAGTGCTGTTATCTGAGAAACCTGGCAATTAGCTTCTCTAATTCATTCACATTTTAACACTGAAAACTCAAACTATGCAGTCGAGACTCAACACACACATGTATACACAAACAGAGAACAGTTTCATGCTGGCTCACACATACACGTGCACAAGCAGCTGTATTATGAACATAAATAAATCAAGCCCTCACCCGCAGACACATATGTGCATGCATGCACAAACCTCATACCCTGCTATGCCTTCCGACTAGCTGGTGGCTCAGACAGCCTTATAATGGTTGCCTTGTCACCCTCCCGAGCCTCAGCAACAGCCCTGTGCCTGCTCCTGCCAAGCCACACTGTTCGTTATCAATGTTTTCAGTGTCTTGGTGCATTTCCAGCAAGACACACAATCCACTGCCTATCTATGCTGTTACAGATTTAGCAACAGCATTTCCGATCTGAATCTAAATGCTTAAAAGGGTTCCTAAACGTCTTAAACTGGAGGTCGTTTCAAGGCTTCGAGAGAATTCCACAAAGTCACACTTTTTTTATTTAATTTCTGCACATCACATTTGCTGCACTGTGCCTGACTACACTAAAGAAGACCAGAGCAGCGGATCGTTTCGTCACGTCGTTATTTCTCCAGCCACACCCATTCCCTTCCTGCTCTTGTGTCCGTTTCATTCTCCCTTTTAAATACTGAAATCTTGCTTTGCAAATATAACTTTTTCCCTCTTTTCTTTTACTATTCTTGTACTCACATACCATGTTAGAAGACTCAAAAGGTGAGAGAGGCTGGAAGCTGTTTCCTCTGTAACACTGTTGTGTGTATCACCATGACAACAAGACCCTCGTCATCTACAGTGGTTCGTGTGGTGAAAACCACTTTGGCAAAGATGGCGATACTCATATGTCCTGTTACTGAGACAGAAACAGCTCTGAAAGTTAATTCTGGTTCTTTCGGACTGATACTTTAGGTCTATTACTTCCTCAATAAAATACTATAACTCTATATCACTATGCTCTTTCCTGTATTGTATACAATATTTTGTAGCAATAAATACAGCGACAAAAGGGTGACGTGCACATTTTAGAGTTATTGTAAGACATTCATTACACTATGTACATCAGCCAATTTTCAAATGTAATACTGCAGCTTAAGATTATTGGATAAGTAATCCATCTACCAATTTTTCTATAGTCATCAGGAAAGTGAACTGTAAAATACTTCAATTTAAATATTTAAAGGACAGAAGGGAAAAGTATTTTACGATGTAATAAAATGTACTATATACTCAAAAGAATCAAAAGATATTCATTTCACAACAATGTTTGCTTGATTGATGAACTAAATTATTAATTTATCATTGACTAAGCGATCAGTGGACATCAGCTGTATTTCAGAGGCTCATATGCGCATGCAATCAAATTAGCTGTTTGTGTGTTAAACATTGTGATCCTGACCACATGATAGTCGTTGTTCTGGGGGAAAGGTTTTAAAATGAGCATTAATCACAGATTGTTTAAGTAAGCACATATTTAGTGAGATGCAAGTATGCACCAAACTGCATTTTTCAGGATTGCATACTAACTTTTCAGGTGCGTTACAGCTGATTTTTACCAACTCAGCTGACAGCAGTTAGGTTGATGATGATGTCGTGGTGGACGTGACCTGCAGTGGATCGTAGGTAGTTTAAATTTTGGACCAAGTGACTGACGAGAGTGACCTCTCTTAGCAGTTTGTTGAGGTTAAACACGCGTGCAAAGAATCTGAAGCTGTAACGAGCATATTTTATGTCAATCCATGTGCATAAATGTGCGTGCTGGAATCCTATGCCTGTCTTTTCCTTTTTTTTCCCCCCACCCCTCCCTCCTCTCCGGCTGAACGGGCTGTTCTGGGCTGCCAGCTGGGCCCTGCGTGCACCTCACAAGGGAGAGGAAGACACAGCCAGAGAGCATTCAAGCTTGCGACACAGTCCCCTTTCGACTCGCCCCACAGTAGTGATTTCAGCCAGGCAGAGATAGAAGGGAGAAAGGGAGAGCCAGAGAGGAAAAGGAGACGGATTGAGAGAAAAGGCTGAGGGAACAAAAGGTGAGTCACCACAAGGTAGGGCACAAAAGAGAGGAGAAAGAAAAAAGGGACTAGAGGAGGAACTCTAAAACAGTTATGGATTGTACAAATCAAGGAAATACATGCTGTCCCTAGTTTGCATCTTATTTGGACACAGTGTGAGCATCTAATAATGATCTCAATTCAGATCCATTGCAGAAAACACAGACTCACAGTTATCCCGGAATGAAAACCTTTGCATGTCTCACGCCCGTGAACTGTACACCCAACGACAAAACAATCTCACATGAGTAAGAAAAAACAAACAACTCAATTACTCGGTGCAGGTCTGCCTTTAACTTTGGAATTGGAGCAGTGACTACAAACCCGCAATGCCAGGCTGGTTACAGAGCCGTGGTGTTTCTCTGCTGATGTATAAACAGATATATGGCTGAAGGGGAACTTAATGGAGTATGCTCCAACAACAAGCTGTTGTTAAGGGTGTTGGGTTTTTAGAAATTAAAACTGAAAGCAGCAAGTGTCAATGACACAGGTTCATATGTGGTTAAAAGGAAGTGTGGGTTTAATATACTGTATATATAACAGCATTATATTACTGTCCAACAACAGTGGGGTCATGATTGCCGATTTTCTCATCAACAAATTTCTCAATTTAAAATATGATTCTATACCATGAACAACTTTGTGCTTTTACTCCATATTGCATTATACTTTTACAAGTCAGGCGACAGGCTGTGGTCAAGAGAAGGCGCATGGATGCCGTGTGATCATGAAAGGAACTGAAAACACTCGAGGGCGTTACATGTGTATACACACATGTAGTCACAAATAAACTGTGTGCAACTAGTGTGGGTCAGAAGGAAGTATCTGAGGACAGAAAAAACAGATCATTTAAATTACAAAATAAAAAAAAATGCTAGCTAAGATCATCTTCCTTGCCTACTAATTAAAACATGAAAATGGTAACATAATTAATAAGCAATCAGTGATACATAAGACTGATTAAAGTTATTTCCCTAATGTGGTGATGACTGGGGGCCTGAATAATTTGAAGGGAATGTTTTCATTTAAAATACAGGCTTTATGTGTCTCAGGGTAAGCCATTAATTATCATTAAAGCAAACATTGACTTTTGTGATCTGAGTTATTAGCCATTTGTTTTTAATAGACAAGGCACAGTACTACACACAGACAGAGATGTTTCAGATGCAAGAAGTTTGCTGAAGGAAGGTAAGTCACTGGTTGAACTACTCATTATTTACGCTTTACTCAATCGAGGCTAATTAATAAATAATAAAGCATCTCCAAGCTCCACAGAAAGTTGTGGAAAGACTGTCCCAGTGATGGTTTTGCCTAGTGGCACCAGAAATATTCTGTCCAACACTGTTATGTGTGGAGTCAACCTTAGAAATACACCTGTACCTTTCAACTCCTCCTTCAGCCATGAAATACATTTTCCTTTTTTCAATCACACGGTTTCTTTTCATCTTGTCCACAGCAATTGCTAGGAAACACAAATCCACTACAGTTGAAGCCAGCGCCCCCCATTCAGTATAAACCAGTTCCCCAAATGACAGGTGCATCTGAGGGGCGTTGTTGGGACTTCGGAGAATTCAGGGCTCGGTACAAACTCAATTACAGATAAAGATATAACAGGAAGGATAAAAGGGGACACACTAAGCCTGAGTCTTTTTGCGACTCTGGTCAAGTTCATACTACATGACTTTCAAAGTTGTCAGACAACTGTACTGTTCACACAACAAAACTCACTGTCTTGTAATCAGGAGTGTGACAATCGTTATAGTTATAGTATAGACTTTTTAAAAACTATGTGTGACATCATAGAGTCTTGGTCCATATTTTATGTTTCCACCACAAGTATTTACTTTGCTCCATAGCACAATTACAGGCAACTGGTTTTCCCTCAACCTGTTTCTTGCACTCTTGTTGCCTGAAGCTCCCTGACAGGTCCAGATATTTAGCATGCTAGATATCTGGAATGCATCTGTGTGGCATCAGCGAGCATCTCGGTTTGCATCTGCTACAAGAGTTCACACATAGGCCTAGTGCTGCTCCATATTTTTTTTTTAAGCACTGACCATTTCCATTCTCAGGTATAAATGATGATTGTTTTCAAAAAAGAAATATTTGCATGCACAGAAATCTGGTTTATGTGCTTTGTTGCATGTGTCACCTGCATTACTGTACATTATATGGCCCAAGATCCCATGCATGTTGACAACGCTGAGAAGTATTTGAATTCACAAAAAGAAAAGAGCTACTGGTATAAACAATACTAGTCTTGACAAACAATAGTCTCAGACTCGGGCATTAATTGCATCTCACCAACAGCAATAAGTGAGAGAAATATGGAAAACAACTCAGTAAGAATAAACTAGACATGGGACAATTTGTAAATTTCATATCACTGGTCAAAATAATTATTATCCCAATAATAATCAAAATATATTTTAAACTCTTAAAAAGGCACCAAAACATACTGGAATCACTTTACATTTTGTTCAGAAACAAATCACACCAATCAATTGTCGTGAATGCTTTTTATCCCGATGCACAATAAAAAATCCTATATTGTCACATACAAACTGATTTCTTGAGCAACAGAGCTGTGCAGTGTTAACCCTAAAACAGAGAATTGAGTTGGCTTCTTCTTTTTTTTAGGAAGGATGCTGTACGGCACACCGTTTTTGATATGTTGAAATCAGGGTGAGAGGAGTGGATTGAAAAATATATCCTTGAATATTCTTCTAAGACACATTAATAACCTGTTATTCACCAATACTGTTAAATGTATATATTTTTGTTATTGTAATGATTGTTTCTGGGCCTAACTAGAGGGACTGGTTAAACATGTCAATGGGATTACGCAAAAAAAAAAAAAAAAATGCTCTCAGGCACACCACCTGCAGACTTCTCAAAACAATTCCTGCTGGTCCCTCCCATATCATGTGACAATAACAGAACTTCAACTAACAAGAACTAGCGTGCTCATTCCGTCTGAATACTTGACTTAAGAAAGCCATAAGTTAAATTCTGGGCTGTACCAATAGGTAACCATTTAGTATACAGTTTTAAACAAAGATTCACTATCAAAACCTTTACATCTAACCCCCATCTTGTGTTGTCATGACAATCTACAAAAAAATCTCAAAGTTCTTATGATGGGATTTCTGTTACATACAACACAGGCTGGTTTATGTGATGACCAATGCATTATGAAGTTTCACTGATTAAGTAAATGTTCCACAGAAAACACCTGCCTATATGCACACACTGCGTGTTTAAGACAAAAACATAGCACACCCAGTTCAAGTCGAAGCTGAAATATCAACAATGACACATAAATCAAGTGTACAAATATAGAGAAATATGTGTTGCTTTACAATTAACAGAAGTCACTGGTACCCCAGCAGTTATTCGCCGTTTATCAGACAGATGTACCGGTTTAATTGGCTTTCTAAACCACTTAATCTGGATACAAGCAAACCTGCTGCATGTCAATGCACCCCGTTAAGCCTCGATGCATTTCAAACCCTCCATCTCTCTAATAGATAACTTAATGAACAGCTAACATCACGTTTTTTTGCTCAATACCGTTGAACAAGCCTAATGTTGCGAGCGCTCGTGTTAACTTATTGCCCCGGTTAGCTCTCACAAACCTGCCTTACGTTAGCAACGAAAGCTACTCAGCACCCATCGATTCAACGTCCCGACGAAATGGCTTAACCGCACAGAGACCAATTAGGGAAACTGTTCCGTCAACGCCAAGCGAACTGCTCTGCGAAGGTGTTCGCAGTAATTCGGTTGAATTAGCCGCTGACTGGCCCTCGCTGAAGCCTTGAAACAGGCCATTACTGTGTGTAGCATGGCTAGCTAACGGCTGCTAGCCATGCTACCCTTGCACTTACAACCAACAAACAGGTTCATTGTTTTTTAACAACCGGAAGACATCGTCGTGTTTGACGTTGACAGGTGCAAGAGCGTGTGCAAATGCATTTACGCTTACCTTTATCCCCACGGTTGTATTTATTCCAACGGCGGTTGGCACAACATTGCACTTTCCTAGTAACATCAGCAGCCAACTGCATCCAGCCGAGCTGTAAACACTAGTCCAAACCAACCCGCTGACACCCGCACTGCGCATGCGCCTGTCAGAGCCCCTCTCGCCAGGGATGAGGGGGGCTGCGCATGCGCCTGTCAGAGCCTCTCTCTCGCCTTGGCAGGGGGAGCGTCGGCGTTACCTAATAATGACATGATGCTCAGCTCTACGTGGGTCTTTAGGGGCAAGTCAAGTCTCAAATCAAGTCCAAGTGAAGTCTCCAATTGTAAGGGGTAGATTAAGTCAAGTCAGTCAATTTTTGTGACATGTCTCAATGAAGATGAATTGATTTAAAATGTTAGACTTCGAGAAAGAAAATGTAAACTGGGATTTGACTGTTTTCCCCTTTCATTTGTGATTTTTTTAGTTTGACCAATGAGATCAAAACTTAACTTTAAACAGTTCTACCTGCTACAATAAAAAAAAAAACGTCTCAGGTCCACCAAAGTGCCACGAATGCCTACCTTAGTGATTCATTCATTACTAAGATCATATTATTATAACAATTTCATGTCCCATTCTATGTCTTGAAATGTTCTCCTTTCATCACATTTGTGAGAAACAGCTGCACTGTTGTCGCTGTGTGCTGGCCTTTCCTGTCCGGCCTGTCAGGTCACTGTTTGAACCGTTGCTCCTCACATGCAAACGCACAAAGCTAGTTTGGTGTTAGACCAATCCTTTTTTTCCAGTTTCAGAGATTTCTAGCACCCTCTTGTGCTTTGCTAACCATATTGTTTTTTCAGAATACATTTAAATACTACTACAGCAGCACTACAGAGCCATGAGCACATATGAATAAATACATAATGAAGTGCTCTTAGTATGTAGTTCATTATTGTGCATGTTATCTATCATCTCCTATATCATAAAACAACCTTAAAAAAAAGATGACAGGAAATCACAAAGAAACATCATTTGTTGTTGGTTTATTGTGGCATGCAATTTTCATGTGCCATTTCATAATTCCATCTCTCAGTGCAACACAGAAGCAGTTTGCTGCTTGGCCAAGCTGTAAGTCAGTGTTATACAGATAAACAAGCCAGAGAAGAGAAGAATCAATCAGTCAGTCAAACAATACAGCTTCATCAGTCATTAATAGCACATGAATCACCATCATCATCATCATCATCATCATCGGTTTGACTTGCTCCAGTCCTGTGCACAGTCAATAAAAGGGAAACCTTTCACAATGTGATATTTCCAAGGAAATAAATGGAATACGTAACAGTATTATTCATTATGGGGACCTTTTAGGTATGCTGTCTCTTAAGGAGTTTATTTTCCTCATTCTGAAACATTACACAACTGCCCCAGTGATTTAAACACTTAAATATATCTGATTATCACAAGTTGTATAAATGAGCGTTTGAACTATAAGTCCATCTAATGATGGTGCCAGACTGTATACAATGACGGATGTGTACCATCTCTTAATAGTTCATTTACATTTCAATCGAACAATAGATTCGCAAATAAAATGTCTAATACAGACATGAATAGTCAGAAAACGTCAGTTCATCATGTTTCACAATCAACAAACAGGCTTTTTTTTTTCATATAATATAGAATAATGAGACACTTTCTTGTCTAATAAAAAATGCCAGCCGTTTCAGCAAATTCTCAAATTCCAAAAAACGAAGAAGCTGACTCCACGACAACAACGACAACCAAATGTGGTAATAACAATAATAGTCATAATAATCATAATAATATAATCTCTATCAAACAAGAATTGATTTTTCATGAGTAAACAAGTAAAATGCTGCAAGCAAACTTCAGCACTTGACGTGGCCACACAGTGGGCATGTGCAGAACTCTTACAGCGCTGGGTGTGTTGTATCACAACTACAGAATCATCAATACTCCTCCGCCATCACAAGAGGGACTATATCGCATGCATGACGCAGGATGCAGGAAGGGTGGGGTCGTGAAAGAAAATCAGGGTGGGGGTTCAGAGTGCACCCGCTGGCAGTGATGGGGTGGGAATTAGTGGAGTGCAATTGGCCACTACAGCAACACTCTATAGACACCTTAAAGGAAACAGGGAGTATCACTTTGACGTCAGTTCAATACTCACAATACTGCTTTTACATACAGTAATGCCCAGCCATTTCCCATGGAAACAGGAATAGCAAAGCCAATATTGATACTGAGAGGCAAAAGAAAACACGGGCAGAGTAAACACTGGCAAACAATATAATCTCCAACCCGTTTATGCTTCTGGGTGAAAGGGTCAGTCACCAGCATTCAGGTTAATACTTCCACAGAATATTCAAGTGATGAATATAGAAATAGCCAAAAAAAGGAGCCGAGCAACTTAAGTATTCCCTGAGCAATTCAGATGGACAAGGATCCAGCCCCCTCTAGTGGAACAAAGCAGAACTACACGAGAAGCAGCACGCTTCCCTCCTCCGCCGAGCCTTTCTCTCCTCACAGAGTTTACAGTTGAGGAATGTGAAAAGCTGTAGGAAGATCGTGGGGATTGATTGTACTGTACTGTACACAACAATGGCACTTAACGTTACATGACTTCAAAAGGTGAAGTTGTAAACAGATGCAGAGCAGACGGTAAGGTAGCTAATTTCATGACTTTGAGCAGCAAAATCCCCTTTCCTCAGAGAGGAACCCCTACAAAAACATCGGGAGAGGTTTCAAAAGAGCATTACACTGATTTCTTCACTTTTTCTACCTGCTGGGTTAGTTAAAGATAAGAGAGAAACCCCAAAGAGGATGGCAGTCCTCACACCTAGAGTCATTCTGCCATCATCTAACATGGAAGTTCAGGTTTTATGTAAAGAGGAACATTTTTGAAAAGTGTACAGTAGCTTACGTGCCTCATATCTATTAAAATAAGTGAGGCAAAGCCACCCATACCCATACTGCACAAAATGACAGTGAACTAGACAACGTAGTGATGACAGCGCGTCCGATGGTTCGGCAACCACAAGAGAAACGTTAAGACAATCCCATTGATTTTTGTGTCTCGAAAATACAGCAAACAAAACAAGAGTAACAAAGACCCCGATACAAAAATATCCCTAACGAACAACTTCACAGAAGTTAGCGATGCATCAAATAAAAGAAAGCAAAACTTTTTCAAAAAGTTAAACAAAGATACAGCGTGACGAAACACAGGAAGTGGCGTCGCTCACTCCCGCGGGCTTCAGCTTGAAATATCGTGCGTGACCTCTGAATGTTGTTTAGGTAAAGGTCACCGGAACTGGAAAAGCGCGGAAAACAAAAGCTGTAAAATGTGAACTCCAGTTTCTGAGATCACACATTTTTACACAAAAGATCAACACCTTGGAGACGGGACAGTGGGGGCGTGGCCAAAAGAGTCCAATGTTTGGGTCCTAAAACACCAAGGAGAGAAAGGCCACTGTATTGTTTGTGTCTAGTGTGTGTGTGTGTGTGTGTGTGTGTGTTCCTAACTGACAGTCAGAAGGATTAAATCAAGAACAACTACTGGCACACAAATATGAAGCAATGTTTTTAAGACTGATTGTGAGTTAATGTGGCATGTATAGAAATGGACTAAATTAGCTCCATCTGCAGCTGAAAATACAATTTCTGTTCCAGCATTGTAAATCTTTAGTTATGCAATATGAGTCACCTAAGAATACAATAAATGTAGCATGGTGGGGGGGGGGGACATCTATGTTTCTTGCCAACCCTCCTGATCATTTGTCCGCAGGTCCTGACTGTGTCATTGTGTTCTGTGATCTCATGATAGTTGGAAGGAATTCAGAGGTCGACATATGACGCACAAAAACACAGAGCTCGTTTGAGTATCAGAATAGTGGAGACCTCTGTTGTCTGGGGGAATTGGATTGCTCTACCTACTTCTTTTTCATATAATAACATGATATATATGTTGATTTTTCAGGCAAATGATGGGAAGGAAATGCTTAAACGTGTAAAAGAGAGAGCAAGACATGAAGAATAACTGTCAGGTATTCAAAATGTGTCAAATCGGATAAATAATCACTGTAGCTAAGTGTCTGTAAACCAGCGCCTACCTTGTAGGAAACAAGCTCAATTACATACAGTAAATTATATTTATAACATTCTACAAAACATGATGTATTATCTCAAGACAGAATTTGCTAGGAAATGTTGGATCAATCCATATGAAAAAATTTAACATAGAATCAAAAAATCCCTAAAGTCAGTCTTTGGACTTTTTTTTTTATTTATGTGTATCGCATCATAGACTGAAATGCTATCTTAAAATAATGTATTTTATATATGCGTTTTCTCTCTCATCCGTTTTACTGTAAAGCACGCAGAGTTGACCTTTGTATGAAATGTACAAAATAAATTGATTTGACTTAAAAAGTGGCATTAAAAGTGGCACCTAACAGCGTGAGCGCTTGCTGCCTGACGGACCATGAAAAAAAGGCCCGTGCTGAACCCGACTGAGGATTTAAACTGCAGACATGGACAAGTTCACCATCTCAGGGCTAAAACTGGTCTGGTTGGCCCTTAGTGGGCATAAGCAGTGAAAATCACCACCTGGGAGGCAGGACAATGTGTTTTCTCTTGCCTCTGACTACGTGGCGCAGCACTAACTGTTAACCTATATCTGTCAAGTTTCATTTAGGCGTATGATTGACATTTATGAAGGCTGGAATTAAATGGTATTCCCTTTAACCAGGATCCGGTTGCAGGCGAGCGACTCAGGTTATTTCCTGACTTTGTGTCCGCTTAGCTTCCATTGAGCAGCATCTCTGTGCCGGGCGTTTCGGGACGAGCCCGGGTGGAAGCGTCTCCCAGTCGAGGGGGTCCGGTACGCAGCACGAGCTTGCCGACGCCCAGACCCCCCGAGACCAGCCCTCCAGGAGACAGAGACTTCCTGGAAAGAGAGGAAGGAAGAGGGAGATCAAGGTCAACTCAAGGACGACTGTGACTATGTGAAGCAGTTACCATGGCAACTCACCGGAAGGCCATCTTTTTCAGCAGGTGAGCGTCCATCTTTTCTGTTTGAGGGTGCTCCTCCACAGGAGAAGAGAGGAGGGGGGAGGAGCAGGGTGGGGGGAGGAGGTGGGAAGCATCCTGAGACTGTGGGGCGGTCAGGTCTAAAGAATCCTGAAAGAGAAAGATGATTTAAAAAAAGAAAAGAAAGACGAGGAAGAGCTTTGGTTGTTTATACCGGCATAAAAGTCTTTCAATCAAAACGTTAAGTGTCAAAACATCCCTTCGGAAATAATCCGGCAACATGATCTTTACCGTACATGTCTAACTGTAACGGGGATTTTACGTAATCATACAAACCTGAGACTTAATCTCCTGGTGGTCTGAGTCCTCCATGTCCAGAGCACACAGTTCGAGCTCAATGTCTCGTTCCGGGTCCGGCTCGCTCTCGGCCCGGCCCCGACCCCGGGTGAAGGCGGTCTGGCAGGCTTGCAGATCCGACACAATTTTCTCTCCACCGCTTATTGACGTTCGACGGCAGTGAAGCTCTGATGCACAGAGGTGCTCGCTAAAAAACATGCGGATAGAGACGATTGTTTCATATATTCAAAGAATAACTACCATTACGAAAGAAAAATAACAAAACATTACAGTGAGTGTTTGTGGTCTAGTAACTGGACACAATACAGCACCGTGTAAAGATTTAAATCATGGCTTCCAGACCCAGGTTCTTGGGTTTTTACCTACCAGCTAGTGGCACTATTTTTAGTCTGACCACAGAGAAAAACGGAAAAAAGAGAGGAAATGACTGCAGCACAATGAGATAAGAGAGAGAGATGAGAGAGGACAAGCGAGAGCAAAGGTGTTCAGAAGAATCAGGCAGAGAGGAATCTAACTGAGACTGTGAAATTGCCTTGACCATGTTTGCATAATTTTATTTTTGTAGCAGGTTGTGAACTTTAAGATTGAAGTGGTTTTCTGCTCAGTTCTCATTCTCACTTCTTTCCATGCAGAGTTTAACAACATGTAAGACCTTGAGGAAAATAAATGGAGAGATAAAAAGATTGAAGAAAATAAATGTGAATATGTTGTACCTCTCTAGGAAACTGGAGTGGCTGGAAGAGTCTGATCCTCTGGAGCTCCACCTGTAGTCACTGTGATCCAGGTGGTGGTTGTAATCTTTAAGATAAAAACAAAGGAAAAAATGGAAATAAATAACACGAAAGCAATATTTACATTATAATAATATAAATTACACTTAAAATAAATAAATCCAAATAAAAAATGGTTACATAAAGGACTTGTAACCTTTGAAGTTGATGGGGGTGGTACTGGCGCTGCCCTGGCAGGCCGTGGCTTGGATGGGGTCGCTGGTGTGGTAGCCCGTGCGGGACGCTCTGGATATGGCGCCCCACTTGGAGATAATGGGCCCCTCACTGAAGGGAATGATCGGGTCCTCGTCTTTCAAGCGCCGGTAGTGATCCAGCGAATGCAGCCATCGCTTCCCAACACCGCTTCCACCGCTTCCACCGCCTCCAACGCCTCCGTTACTGTCCAACTCCTGCGTGGAAAAGAAAAACATGGACGCTGACATTCCACACGCTGGATATTCAAATAAAAAATACAAATGTGTCTTCAGATGTGTGTCTGCGCCTACTTGTGGGTGTGGGAAGAGTCTCACCGAGTGCTCTGAGCAGGAGTGAGTCGAGGAGTGAGTCGAGGTGTGTGCGAGCGCCTCGGGCTCAAAGGGGCTGAGGCAGGGGCCGATGGTCCCGCAGGACCACGGGGAGTAGTGTGCTAAGCTTTCCTCCCCTCTGAACCTGCAGCCTACGCACTGGCTTCCACTGCTCTCCACGTGCTGGAAGAGGGAGAGAGCGAGAACAAGAGAGGGACATTTAAAAATGGTGGTTCTTGTCGCTAATACGACAAGCACATGTCGTTCCATATCCTTTCTTAAACCAGTGCTCAGATTTAAAGCAGATATCTTCAAAGAAACATGTCCAACGTGCTGTTAAGGAAAGCTTTACTAAGCTGAATGCCTGAGTCACTGCTTGTTAAAGTCTCTCCTCTCTCTCTCTCTCTCTCACACACACACACACCCACACATGCACATCCGCCACAATTGTGCATTGCTATGATATCTCCCTCCACAGTTGCTAAGCAACCATCCCCCACTAAAATAGCACTGGGCGCAGTTGAGGTGCAAGCTTTCGGGATAGGAATTTAACGTTACATATTTTAGAAATGGTAATAAAAACAAAATCAGTTCATTACTCTCAGGTGGTTGCAGGGACACTATGAACAAACTGGTCATGATGGCATTTCTGTCGTAATCATGAACGCCGGTAATAATTCTCTGCGTTTGCATGCGTCGTCTCTCTTGTTCTACCTCAGTTCCGAAATCGATGGTGAAGATGGGGGAGGACTGGGAGGGCCTGCTGGCGTTGTGGTGGTGGTGGTGATGATGAGCCCACTGTTCCTGCTTCCTTCTGAATAGATCCTCGTAGCCGAGAGGAACACGGCCATAATCCTGACAAGGGACCGCAGACAGGAAAAGTGAGAAAAAGATAAGACTTATATCAACATAATGATGTATTTTAATTAACAGTTTAGTGACAATACCATATGACTGAAGCCATAATTGACAACTGATAACTACCATTCAGTTCTGAGTAGGACTGCTGGCAAATACATCACAAATACAGCAGTGATGTAGTTTGTGGTTATGTAGAAGCTTACTATTAAACAAGTTATTGTTGCCAGACAGTTATTGGTAAAATATGCCGTAGCACTGCAGCAGGCATGCTGGTAATGCTATATGATGACGTGAGCAGGAGAGTAGAGAGTGGGGGAGGCAGAAACATATTTGGGTGAGCAGTGGGAGGACTACAGAGGAGGTTGAAGCCACATACTGCAGCTCTGTGGCTGGCAGGGAAGGTAGAGGTGAGATAATATGTGGGTGTAAAAAGAGAAACCAAACGAAAGGAAATGTTGCTGCGAGGAAGGCAGCCATAAGTCTTTTCAATGTAAGACAGACCAACATTGATTTATCCATGTTTTTCATGACATTGTGAAAAGTAATTTTAACATTATTTCAATTATTGCATTGCTCATATAGTGTGCCCATTTGTCCATAATTAAAATACACAGTTTTTAAGGTATTACACTTGAAATAGCTACTCTGAATGTTGGAATCAGCATCAACCAAGTACGTGGGAGAAGCTTTAGCCAAGTAACCACCATGCTTTGAACGGATACGCGTCTTACATTTAAAAAGTGATGCGGCAGTAACATCAGAGGTGTCATCTAAAAATAAATCCCCCACAGCCAATCAGAAGTGAGCATTTCCCACGGCCGCGCTACAAGACGTGCGTTGTTTCCGCCTACCCTGTGCAGCCCTGCGCGGTGTTCAGCTCCGGAGCAGTAGTTGCTGTCTAGAGAGTTGAACCTCTCCCTGAGTGGAGGCTGGTAGGAATGCAGCACCTCTGGAGGCAGCGAGTTACTCCTGGCATCCTCTCTGTGGTACAGCTGTTGGTGATCGTAATCATCATTATCAGTCCAGGAATAAACAGAACCGTGATAATGAACAGAAGGCTTACCTGAGGCCGCCATACTCTCCTGCTGTCATAGAGGGGAGCGTAAACACCATGAGCAGGAGCCAGGGGCCCATACTGAGGCTGCCCCGGGTGGTGATGGAAGGCAGGAGGTCCCATCCGATCTCTAGGCGGGTGTGGCGGGTACCCCGAGGAAGAGGAGGAGGGTGGGTGTGGGGCTTGAGGGTCGCTGGGGTAGGAAGATAGCGGAGGGCCGACAGTGGGCGGCAGAGAGGATTCTGGGACGTTGGAGGATCGGAGGAAGCGAGCCATGCAGGGTTTGTGAGAGGGATGAAAAGTAGATTGATAGTAGGAACCTGCTGAAGAGTAGGAGGGAAGAGGAGAGAGGGAAGAGCACATTCATTTGCACTTTCCCGAGAGAAATATTCATTTTGATTCAAGCTTTTATTTAAAGATGGACTCACAGGTTGGTGGGTAATGGGGTGTGTCATACGCAGAGTGGGGCTCCTGATAGTACAGCTCGGACGCCTGAGAAGGATGTGGTGCGCGCAGGATGAACTGACCATGTTTGGGCATAGAGGCGCCAGCGTCACCCCGCCCAACTGTTGTCAGGGGAGAAGACGCAGAGGAGTGGCTGACCGGAGTCCTGGGAGGTGAGACGGGCTTCCTGATGGACAGAATGACGACATGGAGAGAAAGAATGAACACATCAGGGCTCTTTAACCAACATTACTTCCCTGCAAAATCATAAATCATCTGCAAATCATCTGACTTGATTCATTCTAATTCTAAGAAAACCCCATTTTTTGATACAGAAATAATCATGTGAATTTGTCCCAACTTTGAAATGAAACTTGCTTATGAATAGCTTATGACATGACAATGTCAATGAAAGTAACAACAGGAATAAGTGGGTGAATAATCTTACTGTTCAGTTGACCCTGAACTGTTTCTGGTGGAGAGCCCGTTGGATCCGTTAGCCCCGTTGGATCCGTTCGACACCGTTCTCTTCATCTCCTCCATCATGTCGGCCCCTCTGGAGATCAGCTGGGGGTGAGTCAGGCCCGGCACTGCCTCCGTCAGCGAGGCCGCGTTCTCACCTGTGCCCTTGAGCCCCACGCCCCCTGACACATCCGTGTGGACGCTGCCCTCCATGGTGAAGGTTTTACCCATAACCCCCGGCGACAGCGGGAACGCGCGGCCCACGCTGCTGCTCTTCTTGCTTCTCAGTCTAAATCTGTGAAGAGAAGAAGAGACGATGGGGAATGGTTTTGTTTTGCTCAGCAGAGAACATCTTAATGAACATGTGGTGATGGGATATTTGCACACCGAGGACCGCTTGTAAATCCTCTGGTTAATGGATACGCCATTAGATAATTAAAATATAATTAAAAAAGGTGGTGAAGTCTTTGTAGAAACAAATGAGCGCAGCGGACTCACTTCTCCAGCTCATCCTGCGTGTGTGCAAATGTACAGTTGCTTCCTCTTGGACAGCCTCCCTGCTGACGAAGGTCTCGGCACATGCTGGTCTTGTACTTGCTATTGGCCTGAGGCTGCAAGAGACACAATGCATACAACGGTCCTCAAAATCCAACTAATGAATGAACATCTTCGATAAAAGACAAACATTTTAATATGACCCTTATTCTGAAGTTGTAAGATGGGATAGCGATCATAAAACATAGGTGACACTTAATGGGTTATAAGTGTAAAGTTCATGTCGAGGTGTTAGTTAATGTTCACTCTTAACAGCGTTTATACACTGTTGTGACAGATTAACCATCCAAGGTGAGTCTTGCAGACTGTTACTCCTAATAGTAGACTGTGGCAAGTATCACGATGGATGTCAACAGAGGTCAAAGACACTATGCTGGCAGTACGCAGTATATCTCAATAGAATACACATATGAAGAATATATTAGAATACACTATGACACACAGGAGAGCTCTGGCCTCTTCACTCCACAATATTGTCTGTAATGTTAGAGACCAGCTGCGTGATCTGATCATTGTTAACGGTCATTTTATGCCTGCATCCAGAGAGCATGTTTTGTCCCTTTAACCATGTTGGAAGCCGCAGCCATCTTCCATGCCGTTGGCCTTCTGCGGTGCCTGAATGACGCAGCAGGACTCCCTCGATGAATGTTCGGCCTGTGGTGCTGCTGCTCTTAGCTCTCTAGAGAACCACTTAGACAAACCTACGCTGGTCCTGAGCAATACACCGCGACACAGTTGCATCACACGGCCAAGTCGTGGCTACTCACAGTCAGAAACAGTGAAATGGTTCACGGGAAAACACATCAGACTTTACCCGGAGGCAAGGTCGGCAACCTACAACTGAAAGATCCCTTAACAGCTATGAATCTTTTATGATAATTAGATGAATGAAAATCATACTATTCTAACGTGTTATACCCAGACATAACTTGACATAACTAGCAGTTCTTGTAACACACAGACAGACAGATAGACAATCTCTTGCTAGCGGTGTATCAGCGTACCTGCGGAGCGTCGTGGCTCTTCTTGCTGAAGTTCTGTATGAACTCCACCAGTCCATGAACCACCAACTTCACAGCCAGCATCACGCTTTCTAGCTCCTCCCATGATGGTGCCGGAGCGTCTGCACACAGATCAACAACACACTTAGAAGCCATTCTTATCACTGTGCGAGGTTCTGAAAAAAAGACCCTGGTAGCAACAAACCTAGACCGAATGTCTTGTATCAGACACAGTTGAGATCAAAGATCCTGAGTCCTTTGAGTCGGTGCAAAACTCTCTAGCTGATTTGGACGAGGAGTCCACAGCCGTGCTAGAAGCTCTAGCTGTACAGTGCTTTGAGCTAAATGCTAACGTTGATGACAATTAGCAGGAATCATGTTTCTGGTGTTAGCCATCCTAGTTTAGCATGTGAGCAGGCTAACGTTAGCTGAGACTGAAGGAATTGCCATTCATTATGCATGTAATTGACCATAAACCAAAGGACTGCTCACATTTCATTTTACCAAAGGGTCTACGCAAAAAGGGAAGAAATTTCAAGAAAAAAAAAAAAAAAAAGTAATTTCATGATTATATAATAACTCACCAATAAGCCACAATAGTGCTGTGATATATTAAACTCTTGTCATTGTGCTTTGACTAATGCATATTTAACACACAAGATGAAGCGCTACTTTTAATCTTCTCTTTTGTACTTTTTAATTGCATTTCCTATTTGCTTCACTTCTCTATCTCATTAACCTTTGTGGACCAGGACCAGCCCTTTATTCTGAGGAGTGTGAATCACAGCGTTCATTCGGAGGGAGAAACCGAATCACCTGGATTGTGGTCTATGTTGGCGAGCAGCTCCAGGTGCTGTCTGAGGTTCGTGAGGTTGGCGGGGTCTCCCGTCCGCTGCAGAACGATCGTCAGCTCCTGAACGCTCTTCGCAAATGACTCCGGAGACTGCAACTGGAGCAGAAGATAGAAGAAGAAAGATAAATAAAAAAGAATAGATAAATGTATTTGCCCTGTGCTTCTCTTCTACAGAGGCTTATTATACCCACCGTGTTCAAAAGTAAGTTTATCAATAATGAATGCTGGAGCATGGTACCTTGTCAATAATGGACTGCATGTGTGACTTGTGGACCAGGTCTCCATACAGCAGAGAAGACCACTGCTCGGGTGAAATCCGTAAGCCCGCCTCCATGGCGATGTGGACGATCTGAGCATCGTGTTCTCTCCGGAGAGCCTCGTACGTTCGAAACTCTTCCTTCAGCTGCATCAGTGAGGAGTCTTCGTCGCGCTTGGTGACCTGACAGGCGTTGGAGGAGGAAGACGAGGGTTTGGACGGATTATTATCGTTTTTGTCAGACTTTTGTCCTTGAGACAGAACAAATGAAAAGAATAATTCTTTGGTGTGTTTGTCTTAAAGAGTCTTCACTCCTTGTATGAACCAGTCACGACGACTGGTAATTGTACATTTTGGCTTATTCGCTGCCATGAAAAGTATGTTTTTTTTAGTTTTTTTTTTAATATTCAACCCAGGAAATTATTCTCCAGTTATGATTTACTTGTTTATGGGAACAAAATCCTTGATATGTCCGAGAATATGTAGTTATAATATAGTTTCAAAAACGCTGCATAACACCCTCAGTGTGTATTACACACTCTAGTGACCCTGGAGTGGCTAATGGGACAATTACATAATAATTTTGGGATGACTTACTCCTTTCAAATAGAGTATTTTTGGAACGAGAAGCCAAGAGTCATATTTGCTTTGATTAAAACGTAACCAAATTTGGTCGGTTTGTCCGCACGTGGTGTCTTCAGACTAATGAACTCAAATTCAGATCAGTCAATGGGATTTCTCCCTTCTCAGAATCTGCCCTATGAGTAATCATCATAAGACACCGACACACACACAACCAGAGTCTCCTCTCTGTGTCTCTCAACCATCTGTCTCCGTCCTGCAGAGGCAACGCAACGCAGGCAAATATAGACGG
Organism: Eutrigla gurnardus; assembly: GCF_963514095.1. Lineage (NCBI taxonomy): Eukaryota > Metazoa > Chordata > Actinopteri > Perciformes > Triglidae > Eutrigla > Eutrigla gurnardus. The sequence continues at coordinate 13,922,237 of NC_139930.1, read as the reverse complement.
CTGTTACATCAGGAGCAGATAGCTGACATTTCTGGCCTCCCAGCAATGCCTGTCATCAGGTCACCGGCACAGAAATACACACGCGGAAAACATATCCACATATCCGTATTACAGAAGTTACTTTTATGCAGGTAAACTTTGACTAAAGGTATATATAGTCACGTTTGCAAAAGTGTAGTTTTGTAAAACTTCTCTATAACTGCTGACATAAAAAAGGCATTCCTTTGGAGCACCATCTCTGTGGTAAAAGGATACGTGGTGGTAAATGAGGATCTATTTAAATACCCGTGTTTTAATCAGGTCAGGTATGATGGCTCGGGTTCTTGGGAGAGAAGCAAACTTTATTTTGTCCCGTTTGACGTAGATTACATCCAAAAAGCTTCTTTTACATAAAACATTTAACAGTGTGAGATTGTTCCACAAGTGTCTGATGTGTACATATGTGTGTACGCTCATTCACGTCACCTGTACCTTGAAGCAGGAGGCCCTGTAGAGGAGCTGCACCACGTGCCCTATGCTGGTTTTGGAGGCCTGGGGGAACCGAGCCTCGAGCTTTTGGACTACGAACAAAACCAACACCTTCCTGGACAAAGCTGAGCCGTCCTCCAGAGCCAGTAAGACCAGCTTCAGAGCATCTTCTTGCATAGCTGATGGAGAAGAGATGGAGGAGGATGATGTGGGGGGTACGGAGGGTGACAGCAAGGGGCGAGGATGGTGGGAAGATACAATACATATTTTAATCAACCAATTAATTTAATCTATTTGTAACACACGGGCTTCTTAGAACAAGGTGTCCTCAGACTTTAAATTGAACTCATTTGATATCATGATGAGAAAATGTTTCCCAGTCAGAATCTGCCCTATGAGTAATCATCACAGGACACCAGGTACCAACGCCAGCAGTCAGTCTGATGAGACAATCTACATCGAAAAAGGCTACTTCTGGTTAAGCATAATATCGTACAAATCACACATGTGTGTCTTGGAGTATGAAGGGATATCACTGACCAGGTCCCAGGAACTGGCAGCCTCGCGCCCTCACCGCTGCCCAGAGGTTGGCAGAGAGCTGCTGGGGGTTCTGGTGCTGCAGGATGAGCTCGGTGACGGTCCGTTCCCCCAGCGAGCGGCCTGCCCGCACCGCACGCACCCGGCCCTCCTCCTCCACCAGCTGGCAGTTCACCAAGGTGACCAGCTTCCTCTGCATCGGCCGACTGAGCACGCTCGGACTCAGATTCGTCACACCTGCAAAAAGGTGACAGCTGATGTTGTCTCGATTTAACTCCGTTACGACCATCTATTTAGTCGGATGATTCAGGCCTCTTTGTGGAATGCATGGTTCACTGTGCTTCTGGGAGCCGTGACAAAGTGTGAATGTGGCCAAATGATCAAAAAATGCTCAACGCAGTCACACAGCACCGTCAAACCCAACAAACTGGTCATCTTCCATGAGGTTCTCTTACCTGTCGGGTTACGCAGAGAGATAATTATCCTCTCAGTAGCATGAAAAGTGCAGCTCTCGGGCTTCATGTGAACTGTGAGAATGCCAATTTGCACAGCAGCTCAACTGCGGCCCACGCACAGTTAGTACGAGGAGCTCCGTTCTCTTTCCCAGATACCCACGGATGTGGAGCTCCAACATGTACCGTCAAAAACAGACATGCATGTTGTCTACACGCACACAAACCTTTGGCTCCACTGATGGGCTTCAGGTAGAGAGCCAGCTCTTCCACGCACACCCTGCACACCTCGTAGTTCTCCACCTCTCCTGCGCCGCTCAGGCTCACCGGGTGCACATCTGGGACCTAAGAGACGCACATCGTGAGCACATACAAGAGTTTCATTTAAAAACCTTCCGTCCGTCCAACTCACCTGGGCTCCGACCAGCTGCAGCAGGGCACAGTTGACCGGCAGCAGGTCGATATCGGTGCTGATGGGCGTCTGGTCGAAGGGGCAGGCCTTGCGGTGCAGTTTGTGCAGGCAGGTCTTACACACCGTGTGGGAGCAGCCCAGGCTGATGGGCTGGTGGCCGCTGCTGTCGAACTCATTGTAGCAGATGGGACAGGACAGGAACTCCGTCCACTGGGCCGCCTGCACTGGCATCCTGCCACCACAGCAAGGAGGGGGGCGTCGGCGAGCTCAGGGGGAACGCATGCCAACGAGCCCCGACAACAGCTCCTGCTCGACGATGTCTACAAGGGGGAACAGGAGTTATGCAGTGGTTGTTTTTGCAAAGACGCATGTTGGCACAGGCCTGTAAAAACACATTTTTATTATCTGTCTGCCATAACAGAAAAAAAAGTAAAAGTAACTAACAAAATGAACTATGTTAGATAATCCACCACATGACAAGACTCAACATATTAAAGATCACAGTGTGTGTCTCATTACAAGAACATGATTCAATAACAGCACAAAGGAAAAGCATGACACTCAATGTGAGTGAAAAAAGCAAACGCATCAAATTTAAATAATGGAAGGAAAACAGAAGAATGTGAAATAGAGAGTGCCTGTTTAAACCTCCACTATTACAACCTCATTGTGACAGTTTTGTTACAGAGCCCATAAGAATCCATTAAATGCATATACTCTATTTGTAGAAATGCTCATGCACATGCAGCCAAGGCTTTATAAATCAACAATACGGTTGCTGTGATGTATTATCAAGTGATCTACATTGGAAAATAAATATATATAAGTTATACAGTTTGAAGGCGCTTAAACACTGGTGTCCAACATTTAGCTAAGTACACAGGCAATCATCAGCCTCTCTCACCATAAAAGTCGCACATTCATTTAATGTGGGCAATAAAAGTGCTCTCTCTCCCAGTCTCCCAAAAGACGCAGTTGCCAAATTCTCAAAGTATATTGCATTACAAGGCCTTGAACACGATTAGTACAGTAAGTCAGGGTAGGTCTGTATGTCACCCGCATCCTTACCAGCACAGTAAGTAGAAAACAAAATGGATTTGATGACATTATATTCCTAAAATCAAGTGAGAGTAGATCAAAAACTCATTATTATTATTGTTTTTGATCCAAGATTGAGTTCTGAGTATTCATTCGAGAGTGAGATCCATCTTGCAGATTCATCTCAGTTTCCAATTCCTTGAAGACAAGATATATGACACAACTTATTGGCCTGCAGCAAGTTTGTTACGAACAAGAGCAGGACGGCAGAGATGTTCAAAGGTTAAGTGAAGTGATGAAACAAAATGGTGTGAGAAAAGATGGACTGACTGAGCCAATGAATATATAACTTCATCAAATCTACTTTGTAGTCACTCAAATATTCCACTTTGTACATTTTTCAAAAACATTTAATTCCAGCAAAGGTTCTGCATCTGAGATAACAGTATTATACCATATATAACTCTTTTACATACAGATATTCTATGTTTTTTGATGCATCATCCCATTAACCCAAAGCAAAACCTGACACAAATGTAGAATTATACATCCCTCTGACTCCATTAAGCAAAGTGTTTTAGACTCAGTGTGCAGACAGTACCAGCACCTGTTGCTGACCAAAAAATAACAGCTGGTGCCCTCACAGAACAGGCGCCATAATAAACCCAACAAGAAGCTATTCACACACACACACACACACACACACACACACACACACACACACACAGATAACAAAGAAATGAGATTACAGACGACAAAGCAACTCAGATAACTGACCAGTTTTGGAAATGAGCTGCAACCAGTACGTGATCCTGACCGCCTGTGCAACTCTCCTCCATGTATCAACTATACGGTGTGGTGTAAAGCAAGCTTTCCACGTCCGAGAAATCAATAAGATCTCATTAGAATATGAATAACGAACAGCGACATGCAGCAGTCCAGTGCAAAGACAAGGTGGAAAAGTGCGCATTACGCATGCATTACGTTAATTAGCCAAATGCACAAATACAAGTGATTTAAGTCATGATATGTGGCAGTTATAACCCCAAACACGCACCTTGCAAACTGGTGCCCGCCTTCCCCCCCCTGGCCGCGTGCACAGCTCCGCACTGTCCCCGCGCGTCATATTTCCTTTCCCAAATAGAACACCGATTACGGCCCACTGTAGCACCGCAACCTGAGGAGCCGCCGTCTGACTCACAGTGAGGTAACGCTCATGTGATGAGACTTCATGGGGGAAGACGACGAGAGAGGGGAGTTTTTGTAAAAACTCTCTTTCTGTCTCTGCGTGCGCGCGCGTGTGCGTGTGCAGATTTAGGGGAGTGGCGCAAACTCCGGGCGACAACTGGCACGAGTCACGTTGCCAGCCACTGAGTGACAGATCAACACTTACATCCGGTTGTTTTTGTTGTTGCTTTTTTTTACAGAATACAAGCGGGTCGTGTTGTATCTCTGCATGTGTCACAGCACGATCAGATTCCTGGTATGCAAAAAGTACCTAGTCCATAATATGATTAAGACTTCCATTACTGGCATGAATGGATCACTTCTTGTGTGTGTTTGCAAGCATGCCACACACACACACACACACACACACACACACACACAGAAAAAGCCCCCAGAGTGATGAATAAGTCTGGTCTTGTGACAGGGAGAAGAAGTGGTGTGGTTTGTGTCACAGGATATCTCAACTTCCTCATCAGGCTTCTCTCCCGCTCTGATCGTTTCAATTATTATTTTTTTCATGTTCAGACTTTATGTCTGCAGTTCACCTATACAGAGAGGTTGTAGTGATGGTAAAACTTCTGGATGTGTCATTGTAAACACATGCCAAGCGTCGAGAACGGCGCGGCACATTCTGCGTTTACTTTTTAAGAGCAGAATGTGATCGGCTTCAGAACTAATGAGGCGATTTCGCTTGCAGTGGCCCGGCGTCGAGCCACCCACTCCACGGAGCGGAGGATGAGAAGTACATTGTGTCTTTACAGCCAACAGTTGGCGAGCTATCATCTGGCTCAAGACAGCGAATCCTCACTTGGCCCCCTTTGTGCGGGGGAGGGCATCTGGAGTTTCCTTTGGCACGTCTCACAAAGACAGAGAGAGAGAGAGACAGACAGAAAGTGAAAGATTGTTTCTGAAGCAATGTTGTTCAGAAGATTTAGAACATTTTGACAACGGGACGAGATCCGGCTTGATTTTGAAGAGTGTTTAATGGATTTGGACCCCTGTAGGGTTACGCTCAGGTTAAGTTAAGGGTAAAGGTTGATGTTCTCACATGGCCAGTGAAAGGTCAGGTAGAAATAAATCAGACCTGTGCCGGTGCAGACTAACACGACTACAGCGGGGGGAGAAACGGTTGCACAAACAGCTTTCACGTCCTTTTGCATGTAGCTCGTTAGCTCGAGTCCTTGTCATGGCTGTTGCCATAGAAACAGGGACTCTGAAAACAGCGGCGCAACTTAAAGGGGGAGCAGAAGGAAGCAGGAGACTGCAGACGGCCAATGGGAGGCTGATCCGAGCGGTACACACCCTCATGCAGGGTTAGGTTATGGTCGGAGTATAAGAGCTAAGGCTAGGCCTGTAACAGTGATGGATGGATGTCAGCTGTTAGGTGTGTGTATGGTGCATTAGTTAATGATGACATTTAACCGTCACTTTGCACCTCCAGCTTGAGTCTTGCTGTCGGCCCAGAGGAGGGCGCTTCCCTCTACTGTAGAGACACATCAGTCTGTGTGTAAAGAACATGACTAATGGGTCTCTGACTACAAACAACCAAACAAATAATAGAAAAAAAATAATCTGGAAGTTAGACGCCTGGTTGGTTTATGGATTCACGACAACCAGCAGCAGCAAAAAAGGATGAGCTGTCTCAGGGTGGTCACCTGATGGACAAATAGTCATGCTCATAAAATCTTCTACATGTACACACACACACACATACACAAATATACATACACTAATATTGAATGGATGCATGCACACACACACTGCCACAGAGCATGAGATGGACCTGAAGTAAAGGAATCTTAAGTAATATGAGGACCCCTTCTCACTGTCACCATGACCCCTGAAATGGAACATTCCATGTGTGTGTGTGTGTGTGTGTGTGTGTGTGTGTGTGTGTGTGTGCAAGAATATGCATCTATCTGTTTATGACGCCACTAGATCGGTAAACCCAGATTTATGAAACATGATATTTAAATGTGGGCAATGTGAGATTCCAGTGAGCGGCAAAGCCGTCACACACACAGCTCGCCGTCCTACAGAAGTAAACATGGAGGTTGCTGAAGTTGACGTTCACGGTTTCACCTGTAAGGCGACATGCAGAGGAAACCAGTCCCTCCACTGAAGGTCTCAGACTGTAAATCAAGACTTCTTCTAATCCGTACTGCAAGTTAGTCATTTTGAAATAGATGTGCCGCTTGTGCTCTCACACACACACACACACACACACACACACACTGTTTGAATGAGCCTGTATTGGTATTTCAAAACTGTTTCATTAACACAATCCTGTGTGTTTTCTGCTCTTGACCTTTTAAATCCCCCCCACGTATCTCTCGTATGCCCTTTACAACATGAGCAATCACCTCAAGTCAACGCAACCTTCTGGGTGAAGAACAACAAGACTGAAACTTCACACCCAAACACATCGCTCAACAAAAACACACTGAAAAAGTCTTTTAGCCCGAGCGCACCACTTTGTCCTCAACTACAAAACAATTTCGATCAAATTGTGTTTAGATGCAGAGAAAGTCTTGAGGTGGTTTAGGAGGCAGAGCCTGTGGGCTGGGAAAGTAATACTTTGTTACCACGGCGAGCAGATACAAGTACAACTTTAACACTGACGGTGCTTGTTAATCTTTTTTTTTAAGCAAACACATAAAAACACTTGAATGCACCTGCTGTGTGCAATGAAAAACACGTCATATTTTGGCATCATACAGGTAGTTTTGAATCTTGAAGCAGCTAACTTTTTAGTATTTGGGATCATGTCGCATAATTTATGACAGGCCTACTACTGTTTTTAGATCTGCTCCCTTGTTTCTGAGTGTACAGTGGGGGTATGTGGGTCTGTGCGATTATTTATTCATGAGGCCTGTCATAAAAGTGTGTAGATGGTAGGCAGGGCAACCGTGCACGAGCTGCTGTATTAAACAGCACATTTAAGGCCTACTTTATTACGCCTGTGAGCTATATGGCTACTATGAGTTATGCTGATTTGCTCCAGCCTCAGATAATATTGTTCGAATACCAGGTGGTGTCCCAGTGGAAAACCAGCAGATTAAGGAATAACCTCCAAACATGAGCGACTGCTGCTGCACGCTCAACCCACTGCTGCGTTTCAGCAAGAATATGCAACAACTTCAACTTGGGAACCTCTCTCAGGAGTCACTTTGAGAGCCAAAAAGTGATGCTCCTTCACAAATCATTTGCGCAAATCCACATCATCATCATGCTTGGGGTAACATAAAGCCAGTCTCCAGCATCGCAGCAGCATCTCATTTTCATAATGCTTTACAGCATGCAATGACTGCCTCAACTCTTTCTAGAAAAAAAAAAAAAAAAACCTGGTTTGCGTTGGTATCTATGAGCTGCGGGCCCATCATTACAATACAACCAGCCTTCTTGTGATACATCCGCACCAGTTGCAGGAATAGATGATGAGCTGGGGGGCAGAGTAGTTCCACGTCTGGTGATATCATTTATTTAGCTGATAATAAAACATTATTCTAATCTGGCATCAGGCTTTGCACACAAATACACATTTTAAAAAAGGAGAAGGAGAAAGTAACGCACACATCTGGATAAGTCACTCACCTCACCACCGCGCCAGAATAAACATATTCATCCACAGAAGCGCATCAAAATAAGAATAAAAATATCTTCATCGGTTGCAGCAGCCGGCCCCGGGGAGATGATTCTTAATGCGAGGGGGACACGGCTCTGCATGTCAGAGCATCAGAGCCAGGTCCCTGGGTCCAGTTCGGATCCTCTGCCCCCCTTTTGCGACAGCACATGACGGACACGTCCGCTCAGGTACAGTGAGCCCAGCGCCGCACGCTCTCGGCTTGACAAACCGGGGGCTGGAGGAGGAGAGAGAGAGAGAGACAGGAGGACGGTGGATATCGCTCCGCCGGTGATGGTGCCCGAACTGCGCCTCCTCAGACTCACGACCGGGCTGCAAAGGCGGAGAGCTGCTGCATCTCTGCACAGTCCGTCCGGGACGCGGTTCCGTCCAGCCTCTGAAGGTTCAACACGCACACAAAAAATAATTTGCGTGTGTGTTATTATTTGTCGGAGGGGCGGCGTGGGGCACTATTTTAATGTTGTGGGCAAGGATAAAAAGATGTAAATGGGCAAGCCGGAACAAGCCGCTTTTCGAGGCGTGGGCTGTCTGGTTTTAAAGGCACAGCGCGGCGGAGGTTGATGCGCTTCGAACAAGTGCGCCTGTCAAAAGGAAGTTCAACACGACGTACGCAGTAACCGCTCGCTTTATTGCAGAAGTGGAGTAGACAGGAAACAAAGAACACACACCTGCACTCAGTTGGTCTTCCCCATGATTGTACTGGCTCTTTGCTTAGGCTTAAATAAACACGAATAAAATATTTTAAATAATCTTAAATGATAGTTATTATTCTCAGGTTGTTATAGCAGTTGATAGTAAATAAAGTATGTAACGCAGGTTGACTAAAATATATGTCACATATATTGAGAGTGCCTTTTTATATCTGGTTAATACAAACAGTGGATTATGTTGGTGATTATGCCCTACTGAGGTAAATCCTATTAGTTGGATAGCCTCGTTATAATGGACTGCAGGCTTTACCCCCAGTGTTTACTGTCATACTCTAATAACCCAGATGATCTCATCTCACACAATACAACAGGGGAATCTATCTATCTATCTATCTATCTATCTATCTATCTATCTATCTATCTATCTATCTATCTATCTATCTATCTATCTATCTATCTATCTATCTATCACTTTACTATATGAAAATTTGAACAGGCTCCTGTCCTGGTGGTAAAAAAGTAATGGTTCATTTGTCACTGCAAGGAACTGTTAATCAGTTACATGATGGGTCTGGATAACATTACTGTAAGTTAAACAGTGATTGAACTGTTCTATCTGAAAGTTTTTATTTGAGCATTCAAGCTCATTTAAAGCACCTTTAAATCACACGCAGTCAGTGGGCGATGCATTTGAGTTTGTTTTACATCAAAGTAAACATTACAATGTCAACGCAATGTGTCATATGCATAGGTTATGAGCTTATGAAATACCGATTGGATGAACATTTTTGAGACATTCATGGTCCTCAGATGATGGATCCAACCCCAACTTTCTTTTAGTGCCACCAGCAGGTTGACAACAAAAAACCTTACCTATAGCACTCTGATCGTAGCTCTGTTGCTCTTGAAGTACTACTTTACTCAGATGAGGACCTAACACTTGTTCTATTTTTAGCTCTTACTTTATCAGCAATGATACGTTGTGGTTTCTTTGTTTCCTTCTTTTGACAAATGTACTTATTGTAAGTCGCTTTGGACAAAAGTGTAATATATGTAAATGTAAATGTCAGGACACAGTTGAACTAAGATGGCAAACATTACCCCTGTTGAACTTCAGTATTATTATGCTGAGTTTACATCAAATGCCCAGATTGGTGAAAGATTATGTTTTTTAGCTTCAGAGAAATTTCAAACAAAAGTACATTTCACTGCTTTATTTGTCAAAGTTCTGCTTAAAGCAATGCCATATTTTTCAGGAATTGCCCACACACACACACACACACACACATTAAATGCTACTTCACAATATCTTAATGACCTATTATTCTTTTCATCCACCACTCCTCATCGTCCCCATGGCCTGCATCCTCCTCATATTTTATAGCTCTCCGTCCCTCATTCATAATAGAGGTGCCCCAAATGCCACATTTACTTTGTGTGTGTGTGTGTTTATCTGTGCAACTGTGTGTGCACGGACCATGTCAAATTAAGTGTTTTGTTTGTCATTATGCTCAGTTGTTATATTATGAGTTATATCGCACATTCTCACATTCATGTCTGGACTGAACGCACACCTCACCATCAATTAATCATTATGTCCGTGCACAGAAATGTTCGAGCCTCCTCGGATGCCCCCGAGCAGGAAAACAACTACTCTTCCATTCACCCAGATGAGTGACGATTACGTTTCTGGGCCGAAGGAGAACGGGAGCGATGCGAAGAGAAAGAAAGGAGCGAGAAGAGCCTGGAAACCCTCTCAGCCATGTGGGCGAGCCCACTAAGTCAATGCTCAGTGAGCTGCACACAATTTCAGTCGGGTCATAGGGTGGTCAATGGTTGTCTGTGAACCCCAGCAGGCAGTATGCATGATTGGGTCTTTCCAAGAAATAGTCTTTTGAAACTGAGGTAATTTCATATATATTCATTGATTGACTCCTTGATTCTCATTCATCAGTGTGATGGGAGTCACTGGTGCAGCATTTTGCTAAAATAATAACATAGCTTAATGTGCTTCCTGATACCTTATTTGGCATGTTCCCCGAGTGATATGGAACAATGCTCATGCAAGAACTGCTTGTTGATCAACAGCCCCCTCTAGCATGTTTTGCAGGCTACCCTTACCATGAATGTCCTTCAGGTGGCGCCTGAGGCCTGCTTTGTGTGGAAACTGCACAGCACAGTATTTACACTGATGGGGCTTATCCTCTGTGTGCAGTCTGAGGTGGTCTTGCAGCGTGGTCTTCTGGGGAAATGTCTTGTGGCACAGCGGGCATCGAAAAAGCTTGACCCCGGTGTGGACGCGTATGTGGCGGGTCAGGTCGCTCCTCTGGGGAAAGCCTTTCCCGCAGACTAAACACAAGAACTGTCTGTGCTCCTTCAGGTGGCCCACGTAGCTCTCCAGGTGCTGGAAGACCCTGTCGCACCTCCTGCACAGGTATGGCCTCTGGAACAACACGCCGCCTGAACTTCCTGCCAGCTCGTCTCCAGAACAATGACTCTTTGGCACACAAAACAGATCGGGGTCCAACAGTTGAGCCGCCTGCCGGAACATCTCTTTTTCTCCTCTTTGCTGTTCTGCATCTTGGTTCTGAAAACTGTCCACCGATCCGTTTTTAGCAGAGGCTCCTTTGGTTGTGGATGGTTTATGATCTCGGGGAGCTGACAAAGGGTGTAGCTTGCATGTCAAAGCACCTGTAATGTGGTGATAGGATGGTTTATTTGTGCGAACAGGCTGGTTTTGGCTGCCGTCCTCTGAACCCAGAGTCTCCAGACAGCATGCTGCATCTTCAGATAGCCCTATTTTAGCTATATCCGCCCCCTTGTCACCTCTGACCTCCCTCAGGCCTTGACCGTCCACCGTTGATCCTTTGCTGAACCTCGACATGGACCGAATCCCGACCGCCCCTCCTTCCTCTTTACTTGCTTCCAGGATTCTTGTGCTGGGCCGTGCTGCATCCTTTTCCTCATGATTTGTACATCTGTTACCTGACCGTTTGCTCTCTGGCTGCAGGATTTCCTTCTCCTCTGAGTAAGCCAAGGAAGCCAGGGTTGGACTGAGGTACTGGGAGATGGCTTGGGAACATTTTTCCACCACTTGAGTCATCTGGAGCGCACTGGCGGAAGTCAAGTAGCTCACCAGTTCTCTCAAAGGGACCTACAGCGATTTATGTAACGGAAAACAAGGAAAAACAGCAAAAATTATTAAGGAAAACAAGTGCGAGAATCACACTCTTTTATTAAATGTTCCTTATTTCTGTTTTTGAACCCATAGCACTTGATGTTGTTCATTCTGACACTCGGATGGATTTGATAATGTAATGTAATGATACTACGCCTCTAAGAGCCCGGTGTAGCAGGACAGGAGGAGTCCCTCGCCGACCTCCACCCTGGAGACGACGCCCACGCTCAGCTGGTCCCGGTCTTCGTGGAGCAGGAACTGGTCGCGTAAGAAGTCCGAGGACGCTGCGAGCACCACTCTGTGGCCGCAGAAGTGGAGAGGCCGGACAGCGGTGCCTTGTGGATCCCCGAGGAGGAGTGTGACATCACAGAAGCGGCGCTGCTCCCTCAGGGTGTTGATTCTGCTGAGGATGGAGTCACCGTGGGCGGGGAAACGAAACCTCAGGGTGTCAGAGGAGCTTGACATGATGGTCTGTGTGGATTTAAAAAGGATATTTGATGCAGAGTTTGTTAGAGGTCGAATACAGAAAAGCTGTGCATTGATTGTTTTTCATTAAACTGTCTTTTAAATAGGTTGCAGGCCTTTTGTTGCTAGTTGAACTGTGTTAAAAGTTGACGAACATGGAATCGTTTTGGTCAAGAATAATCTATGCACCACAGTACACAATACAGAGAGAACACACATGGATGTGACGATCCGGTCCCACCTTTTACTGCAGGCTCATCCCGTGAAGATGGATCCGGCGGATTGAAAACCACAAATGACTTAGAGAGGGAGTCTCTATATGTCCGATACCTGGCAGTTTAACCACAATCATTGACGGGAAAAAGGCATCAAAAAGGAAAGTCACGCAGAAGGCAGAAGGAAGCGAGGAATCTTTGACCAGTGAAGCGACTTCCTCTAGCTTTCTGCTGAGGATGTTAAATTTAGACAGCTGTGTGTGAGATGCGCAGGAGCTTGTGAACCTATTAACCCTGTCAGTGCCTTTATTTCACTGGGTTGAGACAATACTGCAATATACATGCAAGGCTACAACACATAGTTGCACACATATGCAATATTGTTTATTGTAGGTTGTGTAACAACCATTACAAATGTTCATTTAGAACATGCAAATTCATAATTGATGTCTTACACATAAACATTAGTAAGCAATGAAGCTCAGCTTATACAATGGGATACGTGTGGGACTGACATTTGTATTTCATCAAATCTTTATTGTTTCAAATTGAGAAGAAAGATAAAGCGTGGATGATGGGGAAATCCCCCCCATCTGGCTTCATATGTTGTTAGTGACTCAATCAAATAGTTAGCAACTAAACTTGAAACTTTGGCTCCAGCTGTGCTGTTAAAAGCTAACTATCAAGCAAATAAAATCCTGTTGTAATCTTGTTTGCCCGCGGCCCTTCTTGGAAGTCGGTTTTTCTTCTGTATTTCATTAGAAGTCAGAAGTTTGCACCATGTGTGATGGTGAAATATACCTCACTGCCTTTGTGACAAACCACCGTGTCCACTTAAGGTTGCACAAAATATGTGTCGATTGAATGAATGCAAAAGAGCACGTGCTCTCATGATAATACTAATACTAACTCTGGTCTACCCTCCAGGCGAGGCGCTTCATCTCCAACGAGCCCATTGCTTCCGTGTTTAAGGCGGAAGGACCCGATTGGGGGGAGACAGCCGAGCAGACTCAACCGTCTGGAGGCACCGCGCTCCGCCCTCACCACATCGTCATCATCTTACAACATCGTAGTATCGACATGAGGAGAGAACCGAGCGCGACTCTTGCTGGGTTAGTAAGTAGCTCGACAGTCGCGATTTAAGGCTAAAACCCGGGCGTCACGTGAGCTCGGATCGGAGCGGAGCGTTAAAGTAGTCCAGGAGACGAGATGAAGGGCCGACGGGATGGCAACCACCGAAGCGACGGCGCTTTTGCTGACAGCTAACGGGAACCGTTAAAGGTGACGTTGGGTTAACGCGGTCCTGTCTCGCAGGTCGAGTGCGGCAGACAGACAGGCAGGCAGACAGACAGACTTGTTGATTTTGGAAAAGTCAAGCAGCCACATCAGAAGGCAACAGGCAAGGTAAGTTGTGTGTGTGTGTGTGTGTGTGTGTGTGTGTGTGTGTGTGTGTGTGTGTATCTTGATTGTTCCTGCACTCAACCAGTCAGTTTACAGTTACCGTAGTTAAAGTTAGTTAACAGTTAGTTCAAGTTAATTACAGATAATTACAGTTAGTTACAGATAGTAACAGAGAGTTAACTCACAGATTGTGTGTTTATCTTGATTGTTCCTGCAATCAACCAGTTAGTTTACAGTTAGTTAACAGTTAGTTCAAGTTAATTACAGATAATTACAGTTAGTTACATATAGTAACAGAGAGTTAACTCACAGATTGTGTGTTTATCTTGATTGTTCCTGCAATCAACCAGTTAGTTTACGGTTAGTCAACGTTAGTTAACAGTTAGTTCAAGTTAATTACAGCTAATTACAGTTAGTTACAGATAGTAACAGAGAGTTAACTCACAGATTGTGTGTTTGTGTGTTTATCTTGATTGTTCCTGCAATCAACCAGTTAGTTTACGGTTAGTTAACGTTAGTTAACAGTTAGTTCAAGTTAATTACAGATAATTACAGTTAGTTACATATAGTAACAGAGAGTTAACTCACAGATTGTGTGTTTATCTTGATTGTTCCTGCAATCAACCAGTTAGTTTACGGTCAGTTAACGTTAGTTAACAGTTAGTTCAAGTTAATTACAGCTAATTACAGTTAGTTACAGATAGCAACAGAGTTAACACACATTGTGTGTGTGATGCATAGTTGAGCCAAAGACCTGATATCCCCTAGACTGAATCCACCATGTTTAAATAACCTGCACATGTGTGATACTCAGTCTGGGTTCGTGTTGATGTCCATATTAGGTAAACACATCTGCAGCTAATTGGATTGTTTTGCTAAAACAACAAATCTGCAAAACATGTTTTAATGATGAAGTCAAAAGTAAAAAAAAAAATCATTATATTTGAGTTTGTCAGTGTGTTGGCTGATGTTTATTTCACTAACATTAACATTTAGATTTTTTTTTTTATAAGGATTAGATTTGGAACTGAAGGAATGGTCAGTTTACTCCAGAAGGCAAACTACGCAACACAGACACTAAATCACCTCCGATGTATCTGTGGTATTTGTGTACTGCGATTTGTTGTCGTGTGTGCTGATATCCACATTTTGGAGATAAGCTAATGTCGGTCAGTGTATCGGCCTGGCTCGTTTGTCTGTCCACGTTTGAAATTCAAATTTGTTTTCAAGATGCGTCCATTCAACTTTGTTTCACATAGCGGAAGCTGCAGCGTTTGGTGCTGTTGAATTGCATTGCAGCATATACCTGTCTGTACAATGCAATTAAACTGTGCTTTTATTCTGCATGAGTGAACATTTACAGCAGGCGAGATTCATATAGATCATTTTGATTCTAAAGATCAGTCATTTTCCAGCATCTCTGTTCTCTGGTTTTGAGAAGGGAGGCGGTCTTGTTTGCAAAGTTTAGTCATCCCCAACCACCAACTAGTAATATGGATTCTCCGCTTGACTGTAGAACCTGTGTAGGGGACTGCTGGGCCAACATGCATCACAACCTACACTTACTAGTGCATCTAATTCGGTTACAGTTGCTGTAAATAGTGTCCTGCTGTGACAATGTTCTGTTTTTTGTTTATGTTCCTTTTAAGTAGGCAGTGTTTATTACTGGCATCAGGCGAATGATTTAGCTTTTTTTTTTATCTAGGGCTTTACTGCAAGAACATGACAGACGGTGAGACGGCGACGGGGAAAGTACATTATTCTTGCCAGTTTTTATTCGGGTCACACAGAAAGAACTGCGCCTTCAGCTGCTGTCATGGAGAAAACGTGTGTTGGCTGATTTCAAATGGAACAGCTGTGACAGCAAAGTTACAGTTGCATGTTTTTTTGTTTTTGCCATAATAATGTTCGGTTCATGGTCTTTAGAGTGGCAGATCTTAGAGATGCTCGCACGTCTGAACCCAAAAGAGTGAAAACATCCTACACTTTTGTGCCGTTGTGGATTTCATGAAACGTGAAGCAATCAGTGTTGTGTCAGTGTGTTTGGTTTTCACGTGGGAAACGGAACATATAACATACAGTAACATTGTTACTTTTAAGTAATATGACACGTTACTAATAGGATTTCATTAATACACATACCATGAAAGTAATGTTCTAGCATCTGGAAGTAAGTGTTTATTGTTCTAATGTTCTCGTTCATTCCCACTGCTCCACTTAATACACATTTTAATACAAAGTGATGCTTTGATGACCTGCTATCAAACAACATTAACGTCGTCCTCTTCCATTTTAAAATGCTAGAAGTACGTTCTGCTGGTTATTTTTTTTAGCAAAAGCAACAACAAAAACCTTGACAGTAATAGTGTAAAGTAAGGGTTCCAAATGAAAGTAATATGTCAAATATTACATTTTGAAAGTAACTTGCCCAAACACTGATTTGAGCCGTGGGAGAGCAGTAAAGCCAAGGACAATATGAACTTTAGACATAACTCTCTTGCTGTTTGCTTGGTGCAGATTACATACTGTCAAACAAATGCTTCGGTAGACTTTTTCAAGCTTCTGTCATCTGATTTGATTAGAGCTTACCAGTAGATCCAGCCCCAAAAATCCAGACCGACCCTACCGAGCCTGTCTGAGCCCAGCCCGGCCCATTAACTGTAATTATGAGCCCGGGTTAAACCCGACAGTATTTGAATAAGTAGGCCGTTATAACTGACTTTTCAACTACAATTCCGAATTGTTTGAATGACAGAAATCTGTTAAGAATGATCTTAATGAATAGTGAAACAACTGACTCATTTAAAATGGTTCCATACCTCCGACTTTCCTCCAGACTTGCTCAATGTTAATTCTCCTATTTTTATTTTTGTCTGTACATCTTCAAGCTTATGAATGGCCCGTAGGTATGAATGTGACTGTGAGCGTCTCCCTACCCATATTGTGTTTGGAAAGCTACCATGGAAGTCTCCCTTCTTAGTAACCCTCTCATTGTTTTATACATGAATCAGATGTTATGTTCTTGATTCATTCAGAAAAAGAATGTTTAAATTTGTCATGTTTACTCAAAATAATAGTCATTTTTTCACATTCAGGATAGCAAGTAGTGTAGTTTTAAAATATATCCTTGCTTTGCAGTAAGATGTGGATAATAATCATTACATGGCGTAGAGTAGGAGGGAAGAGGGCAAAGCAAAGGGGACATTGAGTATTTTGTGATGTCACAGCCGGATGTCAAAATGAATCATTTGTTTTCATGAAGACTCTTTGTCATCTGGCTTTTTTATTCCTGCTTGAAGTGGCTCCACTGTTGGATTTATTTGACCTATTTGTTCAACTAATGTGTCGGGCCACCAGAGGCCAAGTCATCCCTTTGTTTGGACATCATTTCAGTGTCACACTGCTTTAGACAAAAGGAACGTGATAAATGGCTGATGTGATGTGCCAGAAGCTTAGTTTTCTAGTTGTAGACTTGGCTTGCTGGGGGACTTAGACAATGTCGTAACACGTTGGATCTAGTAGGCCATCCGTTTTTTTAGAGCTAAGTGTCCAGAGGCCGATTCAAGATGTGTCATTGGTGGCCGACGTCGAAGCTGAGCAGCCATTAAGGGCAAAGTGTGTCCGAGCTGATAGCGCCGACCACAACCAGCACCGAGGCCCAGATAAGGAACTTGTCCAACTCTCTGCCTGTCTGCGACATGATAAACGTTTTGGGTGTGTAAACACACTGACACCAAGTTAAAGAGCCGCGTTTCCTGTCCTCTAAATACTGGTCCGTCTCGTCTGCTGAGGGCCCTGGAGACCAAAACAATAGTTTGTGTACATGCGTGTGATGAATTCATTTTAGACTTAGACATAGACTTATCTTTATTGATCCCTTTTGGATTTTGGAAATTGGATTTCCAGCAACAAACTCTTAGCTAAATATAGAAGGTAAAGAATAGACAGTAAACAATAAACTCTTAGCTAAATATATATAAAGTAGAGATAAAAATACAAGTTAAATAGAAATAAGTTAAGTGTAGAGAACTGTATAGAGGATGGACATAAATAAATAGAGATAAAAATATATAATAGGACTGTATATGGTTTTTTGTACAGTGGATAAATGACATTAGCGGCAATTAGCAGTTAAATTAAATTAAATGATTGCACTTAAGTGGTGGATTAAGTTATTGCACAACAAAAGAAGAAGAGTGTCCAGGTATGTATGAGTAGATTATTAATTATTGATTGCACAGTGAGTGGCTACCACTCCTTCCCTTCGGTCCTCTTTACCCTATTTCCTCCCCCCCCTCCCCCCCGAGTGAGGAGTTGTAGAGTATGATGACATGAGAGACAAAGGAGTTCTTGGGTCTGTTGGTCCTACACTTGGGAAGGAGCAGCCTTCCCCTGAACAGGCTCCTCTGGTTGCTGATGACGGTGTGCAGGGGGTGGCTGGCATTGTCAATAATGTCCAGCAGTCGAGTATCCTCCTCTCTGCCACCGTCACCAATGAATCCAGTTTCATGCCGACCACAGAGCCAACCCGCCTGACCAGTTTATCCAGTCTGGAGGTGTCCTTCTTGGATATACTGCCCTCCCAACACACCACAGTGTAGAAGTGGACGCTGGTGACCACAGACTGGTAAAACATCTCCTCAGGAAGTACAACCTGCTCTGTGTCTTCCTGTACAGATGGCTGGTGTGTGTTGTGCAGTCCAGTTTATTATCCAGCCACAGTTATTTGTATGATGTCACAGCCTCCACCTCAGCTCCCTCTAGCAGGACTGGTCGCGGTCTTGTTCTGGACCTCCCGAAGTCAATGACCAGCTCCTTCATCTTAGAGGTGTTGAGATACTCCTCCTCTCTGTAACCCCTGATACATCCAACGATGGCTGTGTAATAACTCTTAGCTACTAGGGGCTGCACGGTGGTGTAGTGGGTAGCACTGTCGCCTCAAACAGAGAGGGTCGATTCCCGGGTCGGGCTCCTTCTGTGTGGAGTTTGCATGTTCTCCCCGTGTTAGTGTGGGTTCTCTCCGGGTTCTCCGGCTTCCTCCCACAGTCCCAAGACATGCAGGGTGGGTGCATTGAGTCTAAATTGCCCGTAGGTGTGAACGTTGTCTGTCTCTACATGTCAGCATGTCAGTTAGGGTCAGGGTGAACCCCGCCTTCGCCCAATGTCAGCTACCCTGAATACAGGATAAGGGGTCGAAGATGGATGGATCTTAGCTAATAGATTTCACTGGTAGTGCCTTTGTTTGTGTTCAAGGTGATTGGGTGTAGCTGGAATAATAATATGTTCCAACAATGCCACAGTGTTTTAACAACCATTTTATAGCAACAAGATTGAGTCGTTGACTCTCTTTTTTCTTGGCTTTTGTATCCTTTTTATTGTCTCAACACCAAGAACATAATGCACTCCACGGAGCCATTAAAGTCTAAACTGTAACCAGGTCTTAACCTTGGTCTCCAGCCACTGTGATGCTCCAGTTGAGAAAAACAGAGCACTAATCCCACTGCATGGGAATTGTTTTTGTAGCTCATGATTGTAGTTGAGAGTGAAGAAACAACATACAGTGCATATAAAAACAGCGGATAATGAGGATAATGATGTTTGGTGAAGAATGACAGGAACCTATAAAATCACTCACATACTCATCCCCATTATGTCCTTAATTAATGGACGGATTAACCATTTGTGACCCTAATAAAACAAAGAAACATGTCTTTATATCCGTCTGAATCTGACTCTATTCATCAAACAGGTAGAAATCTCTTAGATGAGCTGTTTCTCCACTAAAACGATCCTCCATAAGACTATGTTTGTGACTGATAGAGCCTTTACCTAAACATTCAAAGTAGGCCTGTTCGATTAATCGATTTTAAATCGTAATCGCGATTATGTAGTTCGGACGATGTTAAAAACGTGAAAATCGTAAAATTGATTTTTTAGTTAAGTTAAAGTTCTGCACTTTATTCATTCATTTTTGTTTAATGGACACACATTAAGATACATGTGAAAGTGAGGTTTTTCTCTTAATCCCAAAGGGATAGTTTTTATGAGGTCTACAAGAAGATAACACGGAGCAAAGCCAGATAGCAAAAGTTCTTTAATTGTTCTTTATATTAATCCCTTGAGGGATTTTTTTTTGTTTAATAAGAGCAAGGTTTGCACTCAAATCCCAATGGGGAAATTATTTGCAAAATGTTCAATAAAAAACAGCATGTTTGAGATCATTTCTTTGCCTTTTGTCATTTCACAAAATACTCGTAATCGAAAATCGGATTTTGAGAGAAGAAAATCTGGATTTTATTTTTGGGCAAAATCGAACAGCCCTAATTCAAAGCCACTGTCTCCAAATAGGTACCTTTAGCCAAGATGGCAGCCGGGAGATTTGTTGGGACATTCATGTTCCCCAGAGGATGAATCCTGCTGGTGATCCCTGAGTTTTCCTCTAGCTGAGGTCGGCATTTTATGGTTTTGAGTGAAATGTCTTGGCAACTATTTGCCCTAAAATTTGGTTCAGACATCCATTCAGGACTGTCGCAACTTTTCATCATCACCTGCAAAAACCAATGTCATTCCCATCAGCCACTTTGTGCTAATTAGCAAATGTTCTTCAACGTCATTATATCTGCAAAACATCTCGACTTTGCCATCATCGGTCTCATTCTTACCTGTGTTCCTTTCTCCATCTTTTTCCTTTGTCCACTGACAGGTGGATGTTTGTTTTTAGCGACATATGGACATGGACACGCCCGTCTCCAGTCCCACAGCGCATCCTAATGTCGTCCTCCCCGACCTCCACCCAGCCACCGCAGTCGACCCCAAGCAGGTCGCGGACGCCACCTGCCTCACCGTCCACCTGTACTACCTGGGGAAGGCCGGAGGAGAGGTTAACGGTTCAGAAAGCGCTCTTCGGTTCCCAGCCGGGGAGTACGTCGCAGAGGAACTGTGCATCAGTGCAGCGAAAGCGTGTGGTGAGTTACGAGAGGATTTCAATTCTATTTATTATGGACTTTACATGATGCTTAAAAAACAAAACACGCATCAAATACATGACAAAAAGAGGGGGAAATGCTTCTATTTACATTTCATACATGCTGCCATCTTTGCCAAGAAGGGCAAAAAAGTAGGGAGCCTGGGTAGGACTACATTATAAGGGTATTTCCATGTTGAGAACACCCATGGGAAGATGTGTGCAGATCCTTTTGGAAAAAACAAAATCAGTAAAGTACTTTCATCTCCACACTAAATAAGGGAATCTCTTTTGGAAGAATGTTGTTTATCCTATTGGACTTCAGAGACTTATTTTATGGGGACAATTGATAGCCCCCCCCCAATGAGTGGACTTTGATAAGAGAAATTTGTGGCCGGCGGTGGGTTAGGAGCTAGACTGTTCCCTAGCTCATTGTGTCTCAGCCCCTCCCTGCGGGAATGCCTTGAGAGCAAACGAGGAGTTACGTTTCTATAGAAAGTCCTCTGAAGTGCCACGAAGAGCGACGTCTCTTTTCTGATGAAAGTGAAAGCTGATCACTGCTGGGTCAGCTTTCCCACAGCTGGGTCAGCTGTCTCCAACCTGTAGAGACTTTTTATGGAGTGCCTGTACAGTCTGAACACATTTGCATTGTACACATTCTAATGAAGGCACACAGTTTTCACTGGCAGAGCAGCAGTGTTTTCTCTCCGTAGTCCCAGTTACCAGGAACAAACATCCGCACATGAATACCAACCTACGTTCTCCATTTGAAGTGGCAGGATGCCTTTCTGTTATTCATTTGGAATTCCCGTTGGAATTTGTTGCTTTTATGATTGCAAATTCAATACTTAATGACCCAGATTGTGATTAGAGTTTCCTTTGAACGCTGGATTATTTATTATTATAAAGGTTCCGGGGAAGATAGGGATTATCTACCTCATATCAAAGCTGAAACTCAGGAATCAGCCTCATGTGACTGAATAGAAATTCACGAAAATGTGTTCCTTGCTGGCAGACGGACTCTCTCTGACTTAAATTATAATAAAAGTTAACAGGGGGAAAATAGCAAATCGTAATAAAACAGATCCTTCTTATAAATAATAAAGTTTATTGCGGTCTTTCCGTTGTTCAGACCTACAGTGATGCGGCTGTTTAACCAGACGGGGGAATCAGAAAACAAATAGAGTATAAAATTCATCATGGTTCACTTGAGATATACTAGATCAGTTCCCATCAGCTGCAGCGTCCAATCGGTAACTGATATCCAATGAGAAGGTGTGGTGGCCTTTAAAAGAGATCTCTCCTCAATCCTCACTCCTCGGAGCAGAAATAAGACCTTTGGGACGCCTTCAAGATGGGGGCACGACTTCCGGTTCAACCCAGGAGCGAGGAGATATCATGTGACAGACTTGGCATGTAGCCTGGGTCACCCTTCAATCACAAGGTTGACGGTTCGATCCCCAGCTCCTCCTGTCCTCAAACTGTCCTCCAGTGAGACTCTGACCCCAAGTGGCTCCCCAGGCTCCTCCTAAAAGGATGGGTTTAAAGCAGAGGACAGATTTCGTGTATGCAATGCAGGTGATGGCCGAAATAAAGTTTGAAGTTGACTTTATTATTTGCTAATGTAATAAAGAACACAAAGGTAAGGACATACATTCAACTTCACAGTACTTTGACTCCACTTCCCCTTTTGTGGTCGAGCATACTTCCTCTAACGCACCCTCGTACTATTGCTCCACTCTGTGAGTGTGCGAGTGCTTCCTGCTGTGTGGTGAAATGTTTTGTCTGCTCACCCTCATGGCACGAAAAAAAAATACTCACACAAATTAGTTCCTCGGAGGTCTAGAATTTAACATCAATCGTAAAATGTGGCAAAAGTGCCATCAGGAAAACCAAGACGGCTGATGATGGGCGTGGATTAAGATCGGCCTGAACAACACAAAGTTGCTAATCACAGTCTCCCACAGGTATTTGCCAATGCCAGTCTCTCATTTCCAAAATCGACTGGAAGCTTTGTGGTCGTAGCGACGGGTGTTTTGAAGAACGAAACAAAAACGCAGAAATGCGGAACGGACGTTCAAGCATCTTTAGCTTCATCAAATACAGGGCATAGGCTGAGTGATGAAGTCGTAACCCATTGGTTCCAAACAATACTCCTGTTAATGGGAACGTTAAGTGGACACTTTTAATTTGAAATACAGGTGTGAGGGTCCCCCACTGTCCCGGTTCCAGAATCAAACGGTCTGCGCTGTAATTTAAGTAAACAGAGGATTGTTTTCCAGGGATTGCGCCAGTGTACTGCAGCTTGTTTGGCCTGATGAGGAAAAGTGACAGGATATGGTTCCCTCCTAATCACGTCTTCAAAATGCACCAGCCAGCCAGTGAGACCGTGCACTTCAGAATCAGGTAGATATTTTTGATGTTTTTTTCCTAATTTCCTTCATGTTTCAGACTTTTACATGCGCCTCGTATTTTTTTCTGCCCAGATACTACTTTTCTGGCTGGTATAACAGCGGCAATTCATTGTACGCCCATCGCTATGGCGTCTCCAAGGGGACGGAGAGCCCTGTGATGGATGATTGTGTCATGGCATACCTATTTTTTCAGGTTAGTGACTTGTAAGTAACTCATATCATCAAGTGGGCGGAGGAGATAAAAATCTCTCTGACCGACTGTCCGTGTCGTGTCATTTCCATTTTTGCACCATGTGATTCCAGAGGCGTAGCGACTTCCTGAACGACGGGGCTAATATCCCGGTGAGCCACGAGGCCCAGGAGGAGTGCTTGGGCATGGCGGTGCTGGACATAATGAGGGTCGCCAAAGAGTGCGGTCAGTCACCCGTGGACATTTACAACAAGACCAGGTGATGCGCTCGGATGTTACATCATAATTTTGGACTGTCGCCACTTTCACACATTATTTAAAGTATAAAGCATCCCTTTGAAACAACGAAACCATGGTGTGAAACGCTCGCCGTCATGCTGGCGCGCCAGTGGTCCAGCTCATGAATAACCATTTCAAAGCAGTGCGGTGGGCTTCTCGGAACACAGTGAGCATCAAGATAGTCTTATTATGTGTATTCATGCAGCTGAATGAATTATCACTTTGTATGAGCTGACGTTTCAGTTCAAAAGGTGTCTGATCCTCCTCATGTGCTGTGTCCATGCTTGAAATTATTCACTGATTGATTGACCCGAGGCTGGACGCAGCATGTACAGTGGCTGAGCTGTTTCCCCTCTGTCCCGCCCACTCCCATCCGGTTGTTTGTTCATCGTTTCCTCTACATTCTCATTTTGCCCCTCCAGCTACAAGGCCTTCCTGCCAAGATGCATGCGGAGCCACATCCAGGAGTACAACATGTTGACCCGCAAGAGGATCCGCTACCGCTTTAAGAAGTTCATCCAGCAGTTCATCGAATGCAAGGCCACGGTGTGCAACCTCAAGATGAAATACCTGATAAACCTGGAGACGCTGCTGCCCTCCTTCTATGCCGAGCGCTTCCGGGTCACCCACCTCTCCATGCACGAGGTCACCATCGTTGTCACGGGCGACGGGGGCATCCAGTGGTCAAAAAGGAAAGAGGAGGGAGAAGAGGAGGTGAGGGGCCGAGGGATGGGTCACAGTGTGGGCGGAGCGCTAGCAGTTGGTTGAAATGGCCAATAACAAACAAGCAAACGTCTTCATCTAATGTCCACCACTGTTTTTTGTGCTCTTTTTTTTGTGTGTCTACCAGGAGCTACAGACGTACTGTGACTTCCCACAGGTGATCGACATCAGCATCAAACAGGGCAATAAGGAAGGCTCAGTGGAGAGTCGCATAGTCACCCTCACCAGACAGGACAACCAGAGCCTGGTAGAGTACACACTGCTCCATTTATCACTTTCAAATGAATCGTTTATCTACTTTGCTTTGTTACAGTCTGTAAACCATATGGCCCCTTGGGGGCATTAAAGCTCTACCCTGCAATGGGCTTAAATGAAAACATCCCTATGTAACATAGTTTGTTTTCATGTATAAATAACCCCTGAATTATGTATTTTTGCCCTCTTCTGCATTCCTGTCTGACCACACAGGAGCTGGAGTTTCACTCCCTCCCCGAGGCTCTCTCATTCGTCTCGTTAGTCGACGGCTATTACAGACTGGTTGCCGATGCCCACCATTATCTGTGCAAAGAGGTGGCTCCGCCGAGACTCCTGGAGTGCATTCAGAGCTACTGCCACGGCCCCGTCTCGTGAGTGCCGCACACATGCGCAGACGTGGCGCGTCACTCGTGCGCCCACAACCACAGAGCCAATACGCACACACACAGACACGCAAAAACTCTGTCTCTTTGATCACAGGATGGAGTTTACGATCGGTAAGCTGCGTCGCTCTGGTAACCACCAAGGCCTGTACATCCTCCGCTGCAGCCCCAGGGACTACGACAAATACTTCATGTCCTTTGTGGTGGGGGTAAGCTGTTATTGTTGGCTCACCGTTCTGTATACAAGATGCATTCCAAAGTTTCTCTGAAGATCATATGAGGCTTCAGCAGCCTGACATTAAGGGGGTGTCTTTTTTAATACTATATCGGTATATATGTATACTCAATCTCTTCTGATAAAATAAGTAATTTATGTTCGAGCAGAGGGAGGACGAGAAAGAGGCTGTTTTTAGAAAGACGATGTGAGCCTATCCTTTTCCCCCCCAGCTGTTATGTGTTAGACTGAGACGTCCAGATGTTGGCATGTTCAGCACAACTTGACTGTAATTCTTAACATTTCTATTTTCAGTCCGAAGCTATGGTGGACTATAAACACTGTCAGATTGTGAAGATGGAGTCGGGGGAGTACATTCTGAGCGGTGCCAAGAGGAGCTTCGGCTCACTCAAGGAACTACTGCATTGCTACCAAAAGGAGGCGCTCCGCACCGATGGATACACATTCCAGCTGACCCGGTGCTGCTCGCCCAGCCTCAAAGGTGAACACACAGACACACCAATAACAACACAGTTTGTATACATTTCATGCAACTAAAATATTCCTCAGAATAGTAAAGACCTTTTCACTGAAAGTGTTTCTTTGTCCACAAGGCTGCAAAAATAGGAAACAGCATCCTTTCCATCATATATAGAGGAACTCGTATTTTATCTTGGATCAATCACACACCTTTTTTCAAAACCATTGATTACAGAATTAATTATTGAAGCTAGTTTGGAACAATAATAATGCAAGCAGACCTTTTTTTGCTGGGTTATAAATCATGCTTAAGCTAGAAAGAATGATGGTAGAAGTTATAAAAAATAGCAATAATGAGACGATATAAGATTAAAGTTGCAAGAATGACCCCAGTTCAACATCCTGTTAGAATTACCCCTTTGTTGAGAGTCCCAGCAATTCCTTATAGGGTTCTTTGCCACTGGTATTTTGGTGTTTTGTTCAGCTAAATTATCCCAAATTGATAGAGACATAGGGCGCATTCCTATTTGCTCTCTAACACGCTAACAGCACAAAGAGTGAAAAACAAAGCTGTCAGCACGTTGTCCATAGCAGCTGGTATTAATGCTCTGAATCCCATATATTGCACATTTACTCTTCAACAGAATACTTTTTGAGTCCTTATAGTAGTTTTAGAACTCCATCTGGCTCTCCTGAGGCGTGTGTCTAATGCCTGCCTATGTTTACCCTTTTCTTTAGATAAATCCAACCTGGTGGTATGTAGAAATAATCAAGGGGCGGATGTCACAATGTCTCCATCGCTCAACAAACACAACATCAGCCAGATGGTCTTCCACAAGATCCGAAAAGAGGACCTCGTCATCGTAAGATAACCCTTCATTTGGCTTTTCCACTCGTCTGAAAAAAGGCATACAAACATTAAAAACAAATTCATAATTAGGCCATTTCTGTAGTGGCAGTATGTTGTATTAGTGGATATGATTAGATGGCAGATATGTTCTAGATTTACAAAGGTGATCTGTACCAAAGTGGGTGACCAGTGCCTTTTATGGAAATGTTTCCATTGAACACTTAAAGGAAGAAAGCTCCAGTCTACCTAGCTCCAGGAGTGGGCTTTATTCAGTTGAGGACATGGGAAGCTTTCCTTATGTGTTAATATGTCATGTTATATGTCTTATATTATATTTTATCTGACGTGGAATCCACCCTTCGACTTCCCAGGCCAATGTTGTGAGAACGTGGTGAAACTAGCTTTTCAACATACAACAACATACATGTGTTTTTAGAACGAGAGTCTGGGCCAAGGAACTTTCACCAAGATCTTCTGCGGTGTGAGGAAGGACCTGGGAGACTACGGAGAGATACGTCAGATAGACGTTGTCATCAAGATCCTGGACAAGGCTCACCGCAACTACTCAGAGGTTGGCTGAGTGAGCGAGTGAGCGAGTGAGTGAGTGGATCTGATGAATTAAACTCTATGAACTGAGGATCTCTTCTCTCGTTTTCTTCCTCACAGTCCTTCTTTGAAGCAGCCAGTATGATGAGCCAGCTGTCCCACAAGCACTTACTGCTCAACTATGGCGTGTGTGTCTGTGGCAATGAAAGTGAGTCTACAAAACACACACACACACACCCTGCTCTCTGCTGTGCCCTGACCCTTCCAGAGGAGAGCAGGCTGAAGAATAAAAACAAGGAATACAATGAAGGAACAGAGCAACACTGACACAAGGGGATGTATTGTTAACGTGTTGGGGTTAGGCATCGAAGCTTCAGTGGGAAATATTTGAGAATGTCTTAAATGTTATTATCTATTGTGAGATGAAAACAAAAGATTGGACATCAAGGATCCCTATTGAAACGAAAATGGTAAAAAAAAAATAGGAAATGTGCAATAATCATCAAATAAATGACAGCACTAGCCCATAACAATGTATCTGCTCATATGTAGGCCTATAAACAGTAGAATAAACACACTAAACACACTGGTCTAATAAAAGGATCTCCCTCACAGACATGATGGTGCAGGAGTACGGTAAATTTGGTTCACTGGACACCTACCTGAAAAAGAACAAAAGCTGTGTTAACATCACCTGGAAGCTAGAAGTGGCCAAGCAGCTATCCTGGGCTATGCACTACCTGGTAAGACGAGCAGCATCATGTAGATAAAACCAGTTGTTAAAGCAAAGGGAATGCAAAGGGAATGAACGTTGTCCCTGTCATGTCTGCACGCAGGAGGATAAGAACCTCATACATGGAAACGTTTGTGCCAAGAATGTCCTCTTGATTCGAAAGGAGGATCGGACAACGGGCAGCCTGCCCTTCATCAAACTCAGTGACCCGGGAATCAGCATCACCGTGCTGCCCAAAGAAGGTGAGATACATGCGGGTCATGTCAAACCTCACACCTTCTTCTTCTATTCCATTCATTCATTTCCTTCTGTCTCCTCGTGTCCATTCATCAGTTCTGGTGGAGCGTATCCCATGGGTGCCGCCCGAATGCATCGAAAACCCCCAAAACCTAAGTCTAGCCACAGACAAGTGGGGCTTCGGCACCACCCTTTGGGAGATCTGCAGTGGCGGAGACAAACCCCTCAGCACCTTGGACTGCTCAAAGGTCACAAACACAGAGGACGCGTTCACTGAAAAGTATCTGTACCGAAGGGATGGTCTGATGTTTTGGGAAATGTTGTAATCATTTGGTCGCCTTCTTGCCTCAATCACTCCAGGAAGTCACTGCGCTCGGCAAGAAATAGTTGCAAAAAAAAAAAAACTATTTCCCTAAAATGTCAGACTATTCCTTTAACTCACACGATTAGTTTTGTTTTGAGAATAACTGGGTTATTTAAAACACATCCTGATTATTTTACGGATGTCGGCCCATTTTGTGTCTCAATAATTTCCCAACTTGTTTTCTTAAAACATGCAGGTTCTGATTATTTGCTCTTTTGCTCTGCAGAAGAACTTGTTCTACGAGGACAGGCACCAGCTCCCGGCTCCCAAATGGACAGAGCTGGCCAATCTGATTAACAGCTGTATGGACTATGAGCCCTCACACAGACCCTCCTTCAGGGCCATCATAAGAGATCTCAACAGCCTCTTCACGCCAGGTAATTTACCCTCTTCAACTAAGGTTCTATCAGTTATTTTTTTTATAAAACTACCTTCCATCTTTCTTTTTTGCGCCGCAGACTATGAGCTACTAGTGGAGAGCGACATGGTGCCCAACAGGACAAGGGGCTTCGGCTTCCCGTGGGCCTCCGAGAGCCAGGAGCCCGCCCAGTTCGAGGAGAGGCACCTCATCTTTCTCAAGCAGCTGGGCAAAGTGAGACATGCACACCCACACGCACACACTTTTTAGCGTGACTCACTTTTAACACCTTCCGGCATATTTACATATTGTCTGTAAGTGCGAATATTTTGAATAACTGCATGACTTTGCATGACAAAGAGTTTCAGAGCGAGATCATCTGTTAAAACTTCCTCAAAGTGTCACGCTCTCTTGAAGTGTTTTTGTTCTACAGTTTTTCTACGTTTTGCTTATATGGGTGCGGGAAATGCACCCTTCAGATAAACTATGATGTACAGTAGCAAACTTTAGATGTTCTATGCCTCTTTTAATGTCTCGCTGCAGGGAAACTTTGGTAGCGTGGAGATGTGCAGATACGACCCCCTGCAGGACAGCACCGGGGAGGTGGTGGCGGTGAAGAAACTACAGCACAGCACAGCGGAGCACCTCAGGGACTTTGAGCGGGAAATCGAGATCCTGAAATCCCTCCAGCATGAAAACATTGTGAAATACAAAGGGGTCTGCTACAGTGCAGGTATGAGCACGCCGTTTAATACCTATATGGGCAATATACTAGTAGTATCTGTAGTAACTGTTGTATTATTTATATTTGTAATCACAGTGGATGCTGTCAGCTTCTGTGTCCCATATTCTTTATATAAATCATAGTTGTATAAGTTCTACATAAGTGGTTCAAAGATTAATAAAGGGATAAGAAAACAATTAAATATCCCATCCTTTTCCACAGATTTGATTTCCAGCAGTAGATGAGAGGAGTTAAATCTAGTGAGATTAGATTTTGTTATATGTATTATGTGTTATATATGTTATATTATATGTGTTATGTGTATTCATGTCTTTGTAATTCCCACAATTGGTGCCTAGGGCATCACTAACCATGCCCATTAAACAAACACATTTTCTCTACCCATTTGTCATATATTCTCTTAACTTCTTGTTTCTGCAGGCCGAAGGAACCTACAGCTGATCATGGAGTACCTCCCCTACGGCAGCTTGAGAGATTATCTCATCAAACACAAGGACCGCTTTGATTTCAACAAGCTGATGCACTATGCGTCACAGATTTGCAAGGTAATGTAGCATAGTACCTTGTTAGGTGGTACATTTTACATATACTTACAAATATATATAAACATACATGCACGTACGCCAAACATACTCCCAAACAAAGACTCTGGCTACCCGCCTGAAGAGGTAACCTTGAACCTAGAGCAGAACAAACACAATGTTCTCCACCGAAACCATCCAAAGTGTACTCCCAGGGTCAGGGGAATAGCATGAGAACAAATTCACCCAGGGCGGAGCCTGACCAATACTGGAGAACTATATGAGAAAATGAGGCAACGCCAATGCTCAGTGGCTAGTGGATCTGAGTGCAGGATCAAGACCCGGTTACCATAACAATGGCAGACATCGAAGAAACAGCTGGACAGCATCAGGCCCTTGAAATGATCCAAGACACACACTGCACTCCATGAAGGAGCTGCTGATGGATGGGACCCATATATATACATATATACACACATATATGCATACATATGACATTGTTTAACAGCAAAAGTACACATATAAACCAGCTCTCTTTCTGTGTGATCGTCTTCACCCCTCAGGGCATGGACTACCTCGCCACTAAGCGATACATCCACAGAGACCTGGCCACCAGGAACATCCTGGTGGAGAGTGAGATGAGAGTGAAAATCGGTGATTTCGGCCTGACCAAGGTGCTGCCGCAGGACAAAGAGTACTACACCGTCAGAGAGCCTGGGGAAAGCCCCATCTTTTGGTGAGGAAGACACACTGCATGCATTTGTGTGGGTTGAGAGAGTTTCGTTTCTCTCATGCCTTCATGTCTGCTTGTAATGTGGGATAAGTGATTGTCATCATCATGTATGTGTTATGTACTGTATATACACCGGGTTGTGTTATCTTCCAGGTACGCTCCAGAGTCGCTGACGGAGAGCAAGTTCTCTGTGGGATCAGACGTGTGGAGTTTCGGTGTCGTCCTCTACGAACTCTTCACTTTTAGCGACAAGAACAGCAGCCCGCCTGCGGTACTGCTTTGGACTTTTCTCTTCTAGCTCTTTCATTGAACCCTTCATTTCTGGCTCGACCAACAGAGCGAGGAAACTATGTCTGGTGTGATTAGTCTGAAGTGTTGTTAAAGAAATCTGTTGATTGAGTGACTGTCGGCAGGTTTTTATGTCTTACCATGCTGTTTTCACCGATGCCAAACAAGAACTACGCTTTTTTTCTGTTGCAGGTGTTTATGGACAAGATGGGAAATGAGAAGCAGGGCCAGATGATCGTCTACCATCTAATAGACCTGCTGAAACAGGGATATAGGCTGCCTGCTCCCAGTAATTGTCCAAAGGAGGTCAGTAACTCCTTAAAAACTCAACAATCCTAAAAAATCGCTAAGAAAATGCTGCGTAAACAAAGCAAGGAGAAGCAAAAATAGCAAAAATATTATATTCCAAACTAGCTTAGTTATTCGAGTAAATAAGGTAAAAAAAAATGTTCTCCTCATTGTTAATGTCCGTGCTAACGTTTCTTTCAGATTCACAAGATCATGACAGAGTGCTGGAGCAGCGAACCGACACAGCGGCCCACTTTCAAGACATTAATCCACAGCGTGGAGAACATACGAGACAGCAAGGACAGATGAGCTGCATCCATCCCTCAACCTTTGACCTTTAGGCGTCGACTCCCAGGAGTCGTTCCTCACAGATCGTCACAAGAACAATAAAAGTCTCCTCTTCACCGCAGTGATGCAGCCGCTAGTCCGACGTGCACTTGCTCCCTTTCGGCGTCCATCAGCCTACTTAACCATTTACTCAAATAAGGATGACGAACAGTGACATCCGCTTTCTTAGCAGGTTACCTACTTCTTTCTATGACGTATACAAATGATTGTATTAATTGGTACACTACCTCTGACTCAAGTCACCAAACAACATATATTTCAGATGCCTTCAAAAACATTTAATTATGGGATGCATTTTTTTTTCTTTACAGTATTATCTTGAACTTGTGTTGAATGTTTAAGCCTTAAAATATCAGGGCCAAAAATGTATAAATCACCAACAGCCAGCATTTTGTCTGTTCATGCTCAGTCTTTGAGTTTATACTTTAGTTGTTGTAAAATAAGCGGCAGCTGATTTTGTTTACCAAAGTGGCCTCACTGCTCTGGTGCAGGCGGACTTTTAAGGACCGGAACTGAAGGGATCCAGTGTCGTGTCATTCCGATATGAATCAAATGGGAAATGATGCTGTTGCCTTTGTAGTAAGTAATGGGCATATATTTTTTTACAAATACAGTATCCTGCCTGTGCTATACTATATGATTGCACTGTAGATACCTACTGTGAAAGTTTTGGTGGAGAAAAAAGTAATAAAGGGAGATGCTTTTATTTTCTAGCTTGTTGTTACAAGTGATTGTTTTATTCAAAAGTTCTTTGACTTTTGGTCACTTTTCCACCCATTTAAAGTTGTTGAAGAGCTTGTGTATATGTTGAGTATGTGTGTCGGCCACAAATGGGTTTTATTTTTATTTAAATGTTTTAAACTGCACCAAATGTTACTGACTGGAGGGGATTTGTCATGTATTTGTACCTCAGGAAACTCAGTCGCTGAACAGAATCCAACTTGTGGATCATCATCTTTTTTTTTTCATTTTGAAACTCAAAACCACACATTCCAGTTATTTTAATGTCATTAAGAAAACAGAGCACATTAAACCAGATTTAACTGGTCGTTCTTTCCACTCGTTTAAGTGGAGTTTTGTTGTGAACGCCATGAAGCCTGGTTCTGTCCACTGATTTACTTTACTTTTACTCTAGACAGATGTAAATGTTTAGTTGAATAATAAGAATAAGATGGATATGTAGTATATTCCACGTGTTTATACTTAAACAAAACATATTGTAGTAATATGGACATGAAAATTTTACTTTTAAATCTAAATGTGGTTTGCTTTTCGCAAAGCCTCCTCATATTGTACCCACAGTCAACCAGCTTTTGTACATGATTTCTGCATTTAGACCAAAAATTAATTTTGTGCAAGGGGTGTAAATGTATTTATTACTATTGTCTCGTCTGTTCTTTTGCAGTAGTGTCCTCAGGGGGTCAACAGAAAAATGATCATGCAGACGTAATGTTATGAACAGAGGCCAGCAATAAGTTCACAACAGCCTAAATGACATTAATGCGCAATATTGGCCGGTGCTAGTATAAACATATGATACGGCTCAACATTTCATATTAACACAGTATTTAAAATTTATTTCCAATTATGTTGAAAAGGTGACACACCAAACATACAGAACATGAATTTAACAAAATATCAAGTGAGCAGAATAAATAAAAATATTATATGGCTAACTACAGCCTATTAAAGAGCAGATGTGAACTCTGATCCATATTTAACCTCCTACACCTCCACAACTGTCTACACCATATTCCTGCCACAACCTCTCTGCCATCACCCATCCCTCCTCCTCCCCGTCTCAGCACAAGCGTCCGATATCATTCTTGGTACAGCCCTGGTTACAGCACTTCCCCGCCACACCCAGAGAGAAGTTTCTCTTCTTCTTGCTCGGTACGGGCCAGTCAGCTGCAGCCGGGTTCCTGACTTGCTTGCCTAAAACTGTGGACGACTGAGGAGCCGAGTCACTTGGCGACTGCTGCTGCTGCTGCCTGTCTCCTCTGGTGGCGTAATGGACCAGGAGGTCTGCCAGGGAGTACGAGGAGCCGGTATAGAGAGGAGAAAGGTCGTCTGCTGTGAGCTCTGCCCCAGAGTGCCAGGTGTGCTGGTTGTCCTCCATTGTAACGTCACTGAGGGAACCCCACTGGAAGGGATCTGGAGAAAAGGATGCATATATAACAAGTTGAGCTTACAGTAAATCATTTATCAAATGCACCTTTATTTATAAGAAAAATCTAATGAACGGATCAGTGTTTAAAAAAAGTTTTTTCGGAGAAATAACACCATGGGAATGATGGTTATCACTTAAGTCCAATTGATAAACATGAGCTGACCATGGTGCTGAAATAACAGTCTCTGTCTACCAACTGTCCACTGTTGGCTGATTCACACTACGGCAGCCTAACTCACCATTTACAGTAATAGGGGCTTGCTAGAAGAAGAAAGAAGAAAATAGTGACAGTTCCTCACATGTGGACCCTTTTATCTTCCCTTTAATAATCCAGAATTAATGCGGAAATCTATTTCTTTTCTTCAAAAATGGTATTCAGACATGTTTCAACATATGGTAAAAAAGTAGATTTTACGACAAGCCGTTATGTTTTTAAACACACGTTTTTGGTATCGCTATTTTCAGATATACACCTTTTTTGTGTACAGAAATTAAGCATTAATAAAGCAGCAGTAATATTGACTCACCTTTGTCTCCCTCTGTGGAGCGTTTCCACCGGGAGCCGCCGCACGTGAAAATGACTGCTCTGATGAACTCTCTCCCGCACAGCTTCACCCCATAGTCCCTCTGCGTGATCAACCTGCTCATCACATCAGCCTTCATACAGTTGCATATGCCACTGACGCACAGCACAGCCACGCCAAGACTCAATCTCCACAGCATTTTCACTTGGAATCAACAGGACCAGTTGGCTGGTTTGCGTTGTGCAGGAGGGTCAAGCTGAGCTCCACCTCAGGTCTGATCAGGGTTTGGAATCCCGTTAAGTTTCCTTGTTGTTGCTTTTTTTTTTTCCTGTTAGGAGAGTTTTGTTTCTGCTAAATGCTGGAGTTGTACAAGATGCTCCTGTTTGTCTGTCTTGTGTTGAAGAGGAGGCTTTGATTCCCTCTTTTTGTTCTCTCTATAAACCTAGTCACTGGTTCACTCATCAACCTATGCGTTCAACCCCACCCCCTCCCTCGCTTTCCCTCCCTCCCTCCCTCCCTCCCTCACACACACTCACGTCATTTAGATTGATGACAATGACGTACTTGGGAGTTATTTCTTTATTGTAATGATATTAGGAGAATATGTTGAACGTAAAGCGTGAGTGCGCACATTACTCATACACTAGTTGAGGTCATAATTTTGAGACAAACAGTAGGAAGGGATGTATGGCATAAATATATATTATATACAATAATTGGCTTTAGAGCTTTGCATCAAACTACAATGTTAAAAAATATGTTTGGAGAAGAGAAAGTGTTGGCAATATTTCTTTTTATTCAATTTTCAAATATAGTTTCCATGATGTCAAACATGAATAAAAAATGTAAATAAACAATGCATTAATATTAGCACCTTAGAATGTATTACATCCACTGAATATAACGGTGACAATAAAAATAAAA
Organism: Eutrigla gurnardus; assembly: GCF_963514095.1. Lineage (NCBI taxonomy): Eukaryota > Metazoa > Chordata > Actinopteri > Perciformes > Triglidae > Eutrigla > Eutrigla gurnardus. Next base: position 13,887,020 of record NC_139930.1, on the reverse strand, counting down.
CTTACAGGTACACCAATGGTTTAAAGCTCCTTAGCACTCGTTCGACACATTAGCTGTTTCAGTAAAAATGACCAAAAGTTTTAGTGATACAGTTTAGAGTCATCACAATCTTCTGCTGTCAGGACGAATGTCTGCAGTGTCCATTATTTTTTATATGAAATCTTGATCACTCTGTTGCTGCTTTGATTATTGCTTTGACAGCCAGTGTACCGGTTGCCTGACTAGCAGGATACATCTATCTAATGTAAAACCCACAAGTTAAGCATCGAACACGTGAAAGCACAGAGATTGTGAGCCAAACTAGCATGTGATTATTGCATTTATTCATGTCAGGTGAGATTTTCTCGTAGTTTTGTGTCTGCCTGATGTGCAAGTAGGCAACCGTTTACTAAAACATCAGCCACATGGCCTTGATAACCTCACACTTTGTACCGTTAAGTTACTGTGAGTGTGTTTAAAAGTCGTTTTGCCCCCTAGTGGTCAAAATCAACCAATGCAGCTTTAACTAAGAACATAACAAACGAGCATAAACACAACCTGTTGAGAGATGCGCCACATCCCACTTCCATGCTACATACTACCGCTAAGCTGTTGTTTGATTGTCAAAAGGGCTGTTGATGCACACTATTCCCCCACTATGCAGTGCACAAAGGAAATACAGTGGCGGCAGCTGGTTTAATAAACTGTGGTTATAAAGATCAAATCTTGAAAAACCAACAAACAAACAAACATTTATAGATATATATTATATTATCTTTAAATACTACAGCAATGCTGGACATTTGAATGTCTCTCTGTGATGTTTAACACACAGGCAGCAGCTTTCATGTTGCATCATTCCCTGTTAGTATATTAAGGCTAGTATGTTAGTAATAGATTAGTATGTAGTAATGAAGTCTGGATGTGGGACATAACTGTAGTCTCAGTGTACAAAAACCTCTGAGTGAATATAGTAACAATGGTTGAATGTAATTCATTTAAATATTCATATCATTCCATGATATACTACCGACAGTGTATTACTAAATACGATTAGTATTTTGTTTGGCTTAAGTATATGTGTTTGGCTACTGATGCACCTCTAATAACAATAAGAACCAAAGCACCGTTATGGTTTATATCCATTCATATTTAGACGAATTTGACTCAAGGTCCATGATGAAGAATTAGTGCAAACCATAGACTCAATAATGTCAAAAAGGCAGTTTTTCTTTCTAAACAAAAGCATAATGGGTAAATGCATCGCCTGGACGGTTATGATTTTGTCTCAAACAACCAACACGTCATTTCTCCAAGAAGGAGGCGAGGCTGCTTCTCGCGCGCCGGGCTTTCTCTATGCTATCGAACGTTGGCGTCCCATGAGGCATGTCCAGACGGTCATGTTCAGACGTCATTATACTCTCAGCCTCCCCTGAAGGTACAATGGGGGAAAAAATGGTGATACTGTGGTCAGTGGCTGTCTGTGAAACCAACAAGTAAGTATTTCTGAGTAACTAATTATTGGGTTTCTCCCTTTTCAGGCGAGCACTAATGTCAGAAAAATAAAACAGATGATTGGAGACCAAACTTGATATATTTGCATACGTTGTTGATACCCGCCGAAACATTTGGGCATGGGAGGTATAAGAGGTATTAAATTAATGGAAAACAGCTAAAATGACTTAAAATGGCAGTGGCATGTGGGTATATTTTGGGAATACACAGATGTTCAAATAGTACATATAATAATAATGTCAAATTGATTGCATTAGGGCTGCACTTTTGTAATAAAGGCATTTTTTGTGTAATAAATGTTGGTCATTGTGGATGTCTATGTAACAGCTCTCATAGATGTTGAAGCAAATATGGCTGAAAATCAGTGGATCTTGAGAAGGGAAATATAAAAAAAAAAATTCTGCCAGCATAAAGCATTGATTGTGTGACGATAATAATAATAATAATAATAACAGCTTTGTCCTACCTCTCATGCGATAAATAAGTGTCCCATAGGCACTGTCCATCTGGTAGGCTAATATGAAGCTGAGAGGGACGATGGGAGCCAATAGGAATGGTTTCTTTCCTTTAAGGGCACTGAAGAAATGTAGGGACAAAGAGAAGAACATCTTAGAATTTTTATAATAATATTTAGGCTACACACTTATATTTGATTTAAGAACATTTCATCTGCCATTATGTTGACTTTGTGGAATTTTCGCAAATACTTCCTAGGAATATAGAAGATGAAATTGTGGAAAATGTCTAGTGAATCAGACGAGCGGTGACTCAGTTTTCATGTGTCATTTCTCTGTAGCACAACCTACTGGTGGATTCTCACACAGTTAAACTCGATGTGACTACCCTGACAAAACGTCATACATGGAGCAGCACCAGTAAAGACTACTAGACTGTGACTACGCTAACACTGAAGCCGTGAAGACTTACAGCTGCCACACAAGCTGATAAAGTTGTTCTCTCGCTCTGCATTATGACTGGTCTCTTCCTATGAGTGTTAGAAACCAGAGGTCACCTTTGGGTGAATCCTAAACGTGAAGCAAAACACCTAGGATCTAATTTCCTCTATGAGCCGTCATATACAACACTCACCCTACAGTGAGTCCAAGTGTAGCCACTGAAAAGAAAGTCCCAAAGTATTTGATAAACTCTCTGGACCAGGCGACCTGCATGGCCATCTGCCTCTCTCTCATCTGGTTCTGCATCAGGATCTGACGCTCCATCTACGCACACACAACCACACACACAACCACACACACAACCATACAGGAGAAAGAAAGAAAAGATAGAAAACGTCATCAGGCGGAACAGACCTTTAAAACCAAATATGGACACTCTGAGTGCCTCTCAATGTACAACTTGAAACATGAAATTGTTTTATGAATTCAGAAAAAAAACAATTAACTAATGAAATTACCGAAGATAACGACTACAGCATTTATGCCAACCAAAATACATTAATACTGCAAATGTCAAAGATTAATTAAGTAACAGTATCTCCATATATATATATTTTTATTACATTATTTAAAAAACATTTTTTTTTGCATTTCTGCTTTATTTGATAGTGAAAGAGACAGAGAGAAACGACAAGGGAGAGAGGAAATGACATGCAGCAAAGGTCCTTGGATTCTTATAGAAAACACAGTTTATCTTGCATGCCTCCTCTGTGAACGGAGAATCTTCACTCCTGAGCTGAAACACTTGCTCCACTACCGCATCATGCTGCTATGCAAGTCTGTGCAGGAGACGGTAGTGGAGGAAGTGATTTAAATCGTAAGATGTAGGTGAAAATCCTTGTGTATTGTGACTGGATATATCAGACTTAGATTATACTGCGCAAGTTGTGTGAGTTTGTACACTGTTTTTTTTTTCAGTTCAACAGGGATTTACTCCGTTTTCAGATGCTTCTGGATTCACCCATCAGTGTGGATGCATGAGAAAAAAATCTTCAAGAACTCAAGGGAACGCAGTGAGTAATTTGTGGTAATTTTAAGGGTGAAAAAACATTTTTGTCCAAGGTATGTGTTGATCTAAAATGTTTTTTTTTTATATTAGTCTATATAACCGTGGTAATTGAAGCAGTGAGATAGACAGGCAGTCAGAGGGACAAAGCCATGGTCAAAGCAACGAGAGACAACCAGTCCAGTCTCAGAGACACCTATGTCCTTGCTGCTGAACCTCAGTCGGATGAATCTTTTGTCTGCAGCTTCCTGTTTGACGTTCACTCACATCTACACGCACACATATTCATGCTTCCTGCGTGATGACTGCTATTGAGCAAACTGAGTGACATTTTCAATTAAAAAGATGTCAACCCTTAAAAAAAAGTTAATTTGTCAAAGATCCACTTAAGGAATGTGAAATTAACTCGCTGATGACGCAAAGGTTCAAAAAAATTCTTTTTAAAAGCAGCATGATGACGCAAGCGAGTGACAAATTACAACATGTTGGAAAAGCAAGGTTGTGATTTCTGACTTTCTGCCCATATATAAAAATTCTGTATATTTGTGTTAATGGCTGAACATTTCATTGCATTGAAGCCAAAGCTCACACTTTTTTAATTGGGAGGCAGAAACTCATTGATGCTATTCATTGATGGACGCATATATTTCATAATTCTACACTAAAAATAGTTGTTCGGAATGGTTTAACATATAATGACAAAGCATTGCCCAGAAAGCTCAAGTTTGCAACATTCGGAAGTCAAACGGAGATAATGCTGCCTCTCGTGTTTATCCAGCTTTACTTTATAACAGCAATTCTTTTAACAAAAACTGTAACAAGCGCTAATCAAACACCATAGTTAGCTAGTTCGCGGCCAAATGTTTCCCCCGCTGTGACCATGTAGAGTATTTGACTAATAAAAGTCACAAGAGGAGAAGGAGAGAAGTAAAATTAAGACTAATAATTATGAAGCTGTATGCTTCTGCCAGTCAAGTTGCCGTTTGCAGCTCAGGAGGGTAAAGCTGTAATCACTGAGCCGAGACGTCATTAGCAGGTAAAAAAATACTGTAAAAGCCACTTCTGTTAGTGTTAATATGATTTTTAAGCATGCTGTTAGACCGACTGTGGTGAGCTGAATCACTTTGTGAACAGCAAAATTTAAGTTTCTTTCCTGGTCCCTTTTCGTTACAATTACAAATCAATCAAGAACGTATTTAAGGAGGTGAAATGAGGTGTTTGAGAGCAAATTAAATAAAAGAACTAAAGAAATTAGATTAATAACGAATGAAGACATTAAGTAGTTTCGGCCCTACGTCACTTATAGTGTATGTAATACGAAGCAATCGTCTGCTAGGAACACGGGAAAGATTCTGTGTACACCCGAGAAATGAAATGAAAACGGTTCACTGGGAAAAAACCTTGGAATCAATTATTGTAACCAGTCTGACTACAACTGCTACCCTCTCCAGGAAAGAGGAGGCTACAAAGGTTTTAGAGCCAAAGGGGTGACGGTGTCATACTGGGCGAGTAATGTGTCATGGGAAATTACAGGAATGCAATCAACGGTGCTTGTTCCCTAATTGTGGAGTCGGCAGAGCTCAATGAGTGGTCAACAGCAAACTTAAAGATCCATCGTTAATGAGTCATGTCACGTTTTGAGCAGACCCCTTTACAAGGACAGCAGGGGAAGTAACCCATTGTTAAATCCCTCAGCAGCAGGAAATGTGCAATGATGGGTTTCTGGTGACCTGGTGAAAGAGACGTCATCTCTCGCAAAGTCATCCCTTTCCTCATCTGGGTCACAAAACAGAAAGTACACCAGAGATACTGGATGTTTGATGTAAAAAGGGGAGAAAAAAAAAAGGTACTTCTTGAGGATCATCATTTTGTCCCTTAAGTCACATGCATGTAAATGTATTTTAAAGTTGCACGTGCAGAATATTCCATTGGAGATAAAAAGCAGTTAAAAAGAGATGGAGGTGTAATCAGAGTATAATCAGCATAATGTGTGAAAACAATAGCCAACAACTTGATGACCGTCAGTGTGTCATGACTGAGCTTTGGGGGTCATGCGTTTGGGATGCTTTGGGAAGTTTTTTTTTTAAACATCAGTTTTGAACCCGAACCATCGCCATCTTATCATGTAGCTCACTCTAGCCACACACCTGCCTGTCTTATGATTAAAATGTTGGTTATCCTCATTAAAAAGTTGATTCACAAATGTGTCATGGAGCTGTGTGAATGTGAAACACGCCTGTTGATTAACTACAAAATAACTACCGGTATGTAGTTAGTGAAAACAACATGTCTGATGTGCACATAAGCGCAGTCCGATGCTGGTTACACAAAATGTAACGATGAATGTCGGGTATCATTTAAAACGTTGATACCAGATAGATATCGAGGCTCGATATCCGGTCATAACAATGACCCCATTATCTTTAGAAAGTGAGGATCACAGCGATCAAAAACCAGTGCAATCAAATAAATCCAATCGCTTGTGGGGAGGTCGTACCTCTCACTCACATTCAAACCCACTCAAGTTCTGTGAAGGAAAAGCACAGACCTACTATTAGTGGCCAAGACCGCTTTTAAATATTTAAAATGAACAAAAGCGGCATTGAGATAATTTCACAGCTGCCATTCATCCTCTGGCCATGCGTCATACAAACACATCAGTATCCACCGTGATTCAAACACAAAGCCCCGATGACTTGAGAATCCATGAGGGCAAAAGCGCAGAAAGGAACAATTAACTATCGAATGACGTGACTTGAAAACACTGGGAAGCAATCATCTCTTGACAGCTTAATGCACGGGGAGGCAACGGCATTGCTTCGCCAATATTCTCAAATTGCCAGGGTCAATTTTATCAATTGAATCTGATGAAAAGATGCAATTTCACCATTACAGACTGAAGATTTTTGTTTGACTTGTCGACATCTCAGTGCGTTTTGTTCAGCCAAATGCTGAGAAGCTGTCAATTAATCTACATTAATAAAATCTTAGAAATGTCTTTTTAAAGGTGTATTCAAAGTGTGAATTATAAATATGAAACTATCTGTATTAATGACACAATGTAGATCCACTACAGCAATGCTTAAACATCACGTACCTAATATTCACCATGAGTCATTGTCACGACCCAAACGAGGGCCGCGCTCTGAAACCCAATTTCCAAACCTTTGCCCTCACTGAATAATAATATTTGTCATCCTCCACCGCGTTTACAGCGGGAGAAAATTACGGGACAGAAAACAACAAGCCTTTTGGGTGCTATTGGATAATGTCATTGGTGTTATGACAGCAACACATCCCACCTGCTGCCCACCGGCAGCTTACAGGCATAAATAAATCACGACAAATTGGCCCCCCAAAAGTAGAAGAAAAACACAATCCTTTGTTTAAAAAGGATAATGAGCGCAATAAAACATGTGGCATCTAAATGGAAATTCTAAGCGAAGCTTAACCCTCGTGTTAACGCTGTGCGGTTCAAGAAAGAAAGATGACATATAGAAAAATAAATTAATGAATGGGCTGAGATATTACAGTTTGCGGTGTAGTAATTACATTAAAAAGGTATTATTTCATGTTTCCCGTCATTATATTTAACAGATTTTAGTACGTGTAAGCAATAATAAAGTTTTCATCAACAGTTTTTTTTACCCTCTTTGACCTAATTTAAGGTCCTAACTGGCTTGACTGACAGGTGCAACATGTTCATGGTACGTTCAGTACATGCAGCTGTTTTTTCCAAGACAACGTACAAAAATTAAATACAATCAAAGCCACAGCAGGTCAAACATAACGCTACTTCCCTGTTCCACCTGACGGAACTTCCACATGTTTCCGGGTGCATGGAGACGGAGTACACCATAGGTGCATAGCATGTTGGGTGTTTTAGTATGTCTCGCCAGTTGGGTGCACCTCGACTCACCTGCAGCCGGGCGTTGTGGAGCATGAACTCCTGCTGCTTTGTGAAGTTAGCGTCCATGGATTTAGACAGTAGAAACCCCATGGCGCTGCTGCTCTGGTCCTGAAACAAAGACACAACCACTCAAACTTACAGATAGTCGACGTGTAGAGAGACACACGACCAACTTTATTAACTTCAACGTGCAATATGGCGCCGTTGGTGTTTTCATTGCTTCTCTCCAGTGATGCTAACACCGTACACGTACACAAATGTCGCTGCCAGGTGCAAGCGATAACGTTAGCAGGCGACTTTTTGGGGGGGCTCTCCTGTCAGTTAATTTGGCTAACTATATGCTATATTCTCCATGAAACTGCTCCCTGTGCTTCACCTGGTTAGCTTCTGTTTTAACCGTTGGTGGTCGTAGCTTGGTTAGCTAGAAAAAGGAAACAGACACAGCTTTACATACCTAATAGAATATGGAGACGATGGGCAAAACAAGGTAATGACACTCGTCATGAAGCAAGTCCGACGAGTTATTCAAGGGCAAAACAAAACGCGAGCGCGCACCGCTAACTTCCTGTCTACCGTCTGTGGCTATAAATAGACACTTCTGGTCAAACTTTTCAAAATAAAATAAATATAATAAAATAATATACATTTTATTTACTTTACTTTATATGTATTCATAGATAGATAGATAGATAGATAGATAGATAGATAGATAGATAGATAGATAGATAGATAGATAGATAGATAGATAGATAGATAGATATGGCCTTCAACAGGTGGGAGGGTAGTACATTCATTTCGTGAGAGGTTTCATATCCCTAGCACCTTTTTGTTTAGTTCTGACTTGATGTGTGAAAAAATCGCCACGCTGCAGTGATCCACATCAAGCCAAGCTATCATTTTCCATCTAGTGTGAGAACAGCCTTGGGGACTCCTGACAAACTTTCACCTTCCTGCACAAATAATACCGGATATTCCACCTCCTTAGGTTCACAACCAACTCAACATAAATGAGTCGTACTGTCAGACATGTTTTTCTTTCTTTCTCTCAAGAACCGTACTAAATTGTAAACTTTTTCATTTAACACCATAACCCTCTTCCACATTAACCAATGATGGATTTCATAGAAAAAAAGTTTGTTTATACAATATCTGTATCACACACCTTTCCTGCAAAGAAGTTTTTTTTTTCATCTGTTTTGTCTTTTAGTGACCTGGATTGAAAAGTCCATGACAATTTCCCCGACGCGATGGCAATTGTGACAAAAATAAACTCCCTTGTGACAAAAACATTGATAAGATCAGATTGTAACAAAACGTGGTGTGAGAACACACCGTCTATGGGAGCCCACAAAACTTTCCTACAGTCATAATGTACTGAAGATGAGACCCAGAGGGATCTCTGCCAGCCAGGTAAAATAATTGGATGCATGCTGCTGGGGTGTGGGAATTCCACCGGGCTGGTCACTAAAACTTCTCTCCATGAAAATTGGATCCATTCAAATTTCCAGCTTTCACAAATTACACGTGTTAACTTGCATAACACGAATCTCTTTGTTGTCCGAAGCACAGACAATTCCAGTTTACTTGCTGTACTGTACTGTAGTGTTTTATATTATAAGCGGTGGCATGGAACCATGTAGGCTACATCTACTCAAGGTCTGTGTGCAATGCTGTGGTAATTGTACTTTATATTTATATTCCATTACATTTCAGAGGCAAGTATATGTATTTAGGCCACTAAATATATGTGACAGTTCCTTTGCAGGATACAATTTGACATATACAGAACATTTGGTGAATTTATAAAATATGTCTATACTGATTAAACCAACTAAAATGCGTAACTTTTCCTTAAGTGAAGTATGACTTCATTACAATTCACCCTAGAGTTATAGGTGAAGTGTAGAATGAGGTGCACTTTTTGTTTTACTAACATAAGGGACATGAGAGATGCCCCCTTTTGTAAAAAGGCCATTGATCTGACTATGCAAAACTTGAGATGTGCTTCAGGAAGAGACCTTCCTTGTTGCTAAACCCGGGAGTGGAGGCGTAATATTTTCAGTTTAAGACCAAGCTGGCAAAATAACCTAATTTTCTAATGGAATAAAAATGTTACTTGGCCACAACAGCATCTTGAGGGCTGAAATCAATCAATCAATCAATCAATAAATCAATCAATCAATCAATCAATCAATCGATCGATGTAACAGAGCATGTTTGCATACATGGATGCTATCAATTTACGTACAGGATACGCACTGTTACAGTAAATGCTCATTTGAGTTCGACAATCAATGACGTCGTACTGTACTGTACACGTGACGTCACGGGGACCCATGAGCGAGAAGTAATCATACAGAGACAGAAAAAGAAAGCCCACCGGGAAAATCACAGAATATCTATACATGCCGTCTGACTGACCCGCGCTATAAACTATAACCTGTTATAATAATAATAATGTTTTGTCAGATTACTGATAATGTATAGCGTCTCAGCGGTTTTATGACTGTTTTTATGTTCCGTTGCCGCTGCCCACTTTCCTTCCAGTAACTGCCGCGGACTACCGTGTTTGCTGAACACGTTTCCTGCTGCACAACTACAACTGCACACTACTTGTCTCCTCGCAGTTACATTTGTCAAATCGACGCGTCCTCTTGTAGTTGTTATTCATTTCTGTCTAACTGTCAACCAGAATAAGTTCGGTCGAGTAACGTAAACGATACAAAAAGTTGTCTCGTGGGCGTGTTGGGATTTCTCACGCGTCGTCTGTCGAGGAACGTCCTGCTTAAATCTTACAGCGGAGAGGGCGACGAACTTCAGATCAGTGAGCGTTCAAGGGAGAAGCAGACAAGAGCTCGTTGTTGCCAGACCTACAGGTAAGACTATTACTGACTGATAAACCACGGTTCGGTTTAAATTTAAATTATTCTCAATCTTATTTTGAAAATGATTATTAGTATTTTTGTTAATATTCTTATAGTTCCTATAATAATAATAATAATAATAATAATAATAATAATAATAATAATAATAATAATCTGTTTACTCTTTATTTTTAATTTCATAATTTGATGATTTATTGCCATTCATCACCTTTTGCCGTATGTTTGAATCTAACTCTGTAGCCTGAAGACCAATAAGTCATCTTAATAATTAACTGATGTCAGTAATCAATGATGGGACACACACACACACACACACACACACACACACACACACACACACACACAATCAAAGGCTGTTCTGCAGAACTACAGTTATTTCCTTTTTCCAGGAAATTTGCACAGAAAAGTGCACACTCATGTTCATGTAAGGCACCTATATAATTAATTATTAAGCTAATTACTTAAAAATTGACTAAATATTTTCCACTGAAGCATGATTTGCATGTTAAAGTTCCCACATTAAGTAAAATGTGTATTTTACAAAGAGAAAAACTGCTCTGTGTATGTGTGTGTGTGTGTGTGTGTGTGTGTGTGTGTGTGTGTGTGTGTGTGTGTGTGTGTGTGTGTGTGTGTATGTGTGTGTGTGTGTCCCCGTTAATTTCTTTATCAAGAATAAACCAAAGAGGAAGTAATTTGTTTTGCAGAGCTGTAAACAAAGTACGTCTTGACAGCATGTGATGTGTGTGTTGCTGCTGTGTCTGTTAAATCCAGTGTAATGCCATTTACTTTGGCAGAGTAACAGAGCAAACTAGATGAAACCAGTTGTGGCTGTGGAATTCACATCTGGTCTTCCTCAGACCTCAGTCTGACTTTCTCAGTAACGTGGCCAAAAAATTTCATCATGTGTTCATCTCTGCTTTGTTTCTCTCTCAGGTCTCAATGGACTGGGCCCTTATTGTAGTTTTACAAGTCATACTTCAGCCATCTCTCTCAGGTGTGTAGTAATAACCTCTCTCAGGCAAAGAAGACTATAAGAGACACAAATTGCATTGACATTAATCATTTGTAGTTCTATTTGACACACAAGCCAATTCACAAAGCATAATCATTACATTATTTCCCCGCAGTGTTGTTCACTGTTGAGACAGAGCGGGCCACGTACGAGGCACCGTTCGGAGGAGATGTCGTGATGGGCTGCAGCTTTCAGCCGAGGCTCTCGAGTCCTCGCGCTAACCTGAAGGTGACCTGGCACTGGACCAGCCCTCCTTCCCTGCGGCACGTGTACCGCATGGATAACTGGAAGGAGGACTTGGCGACCCAGGATCCGGACTATCGGGGCCGAGTGAAGCTTCTCACCGATGAGCTGCAGGGAGGCTGGGCCAAGTTACAGGTCAATACGGGCATTGATGTGTTCAGATCAAATTTGTTGGGCAGGCGATGGGTTATTTAGGCCTCTAGTTTATAAGGGCATAGTGTGTAATATGACCTCCAGGACATCTAAGGACCTTGCTGTCTTCTTTTGTCTCTTTACAGATCTCAAGGCTCAGGATCAATGACTCTGGGACTTACCAGTGTATGGTACAGACAGGAGAAGGAGCCGATTACAAAGTGATCACTTTGTCCGTTGTGTGTAAGTACCCACTCTGTGACGGTGTCACGTTTCAGGTCTTTGGGCAGAGAATTCAGGGGCTTTTGGGCTGTCCATAGCGAGTGGTCATTTCTGGGCAGTCACAGCATAACGACAATGAAAGTGAAACTAAGGTCTATATTACTCAATCTGGTAAAGAATCCCTTATCATGCAAGATCTCTGGAGCATAAACATAAAATGATTATCATAGGAGATTTATAGTGAAAGCAAGGTAGTTATTATTTGTTCTTCCTGTCTGGATCTCCCCCACAGCACCTTATAAAATGGTGACCAAACACATTGAGAAGGCTGCAGAGGAGGATAAGGCGCTGCTGACCTGCCAGTCCGAGGGATACCCCGAGTCCTCCGTCACGTGGCAGGACGGACACCAGCAGAGACTCAGTGCCGACACCAATGCGGTGTCCACGCCAGACCAGCTGTTTAGAGTCACCAGTCAGATACGCGTCAGCTCATCAGACACAAACAACTACACGTGTCTCTTCAACGATGGCCACTCCGCGACATTTCATATTCCAGGTACTTTTTTCAAATGTTCCCATAAGGCTTTCGCTCCAAGAAAAAAAATTATCAAGCTGGAGAGAAAAGGCATTAATTGCAACATCTCCAGGTCACGCCCAGCCAGTCAACGTTACGCCATTTGTCTCCCCCCCCTGTTTCTTGTCAGCTCTTGTCTGCTTCAGTTACAACAAGATATCATCAAATGAGAAGCAAGCAGTCAGGTTATAGTGAGTCTGTGTCAGCGGTGGAATATTTCATACATCATGCTTCCTTGTACTTTTACTCCACTCAATGTCAGAGGGAGATATTGTACTTTTTATCCCACTACATTCATTTGATAACTTTATTAGTTATTTCACTGATTCAGTTCACTAATACAAAGTCAACTAATACATTTGGATGTGTATTTATAGATTTTTAGACGCATAGTTGTTTGTATATTTTTTACTTTTGGTACTTTAAGTACTTTACTTAACTAACAGTAGTTTTCTTCTCCCTCTGTGGTACTTTTACATAAGATAACTCCTTCCACCCTTGACATTTTGTGTGCCTCACTGCACTGACATGAACAGGAAAGTTATCATCATTTGCGTAGTTATCACCTTGTACTGCTGTTTCCTGTTATGTTCACATTCTCTTTTTGATCAAATTATATCTGCTGTCAACCCACATAAAATAGGATCACTGTTCAAAGAGGTGATATGTGAGACTTTTGGCTCTTACTCACAGTTTTTCCAGAGTTACAGGATCTGACCCTGGTTTTCAGTGACGCTGTGAGATGTGAGATGAAGCTGAGATTTTTGCTAAATATGGAAAATGTGGCTTGTGTGTGAGTGTAGGCTGCTCATGTTTCTGCTTATAAAGTGTGCAAACGTGTTCTCAAAAAAAAAAAAAAAAGTGGAAGAAGATCGCATGCACAGCCAGTCAAAAAGAATAGTACACAAGCACGGTTCACTTCTACAATGTTTAGGTCTCTTTTTGGTCTTCACCAGTAAGGAGAAGTTCGCAGCGGTTCGTCTTTGGTACATTTGGTGATTTCCACAGTGGTAATAAATTTCAAACCACACTCGAATTATACAGTTTTTTTGTCACATTTTAACAATAAACTTCTTCACTGTTTTTCACAGATGAAATACCCGTTCCTCGTGTACAAAACGGTGCCGCCATCGTTGTATTGTGCATAGGAGTGATAATGATCCCCATCATCGTTGCTGTGCTCATGTGCCGGCGACAAAAAGGTAACCAGTTTTACTTTATTTGTACAGTAGAATCAGGATGTGTGGTGGACAACAAGTGCATTGTGTGCAGGAGAGACAGTGTGTGCAGGAGAGACAGTGTGTGCAGCACCGACAGTGTGTGCAGATTGGAAAAACATAAAATTCTGCAATACTTAAGAATGGATTGAACTTTATTGCCCCTCAAACAAAGCACAGCGGTGCTAAATGCATTAATCAGCATCCAAAACGTCTGCCGTTCCTGTTTCCCAGGCATCGCAGCTGAGCTGTGTTTACTTTATGTTCTTCAATTTGGCAGAGGAACTTGCTTTGCTGTCTAAAAAACAAACGTGTCATTTCAACGGAAAAGCCGAGGCGAGCTCCCGACCAGACGGTGACACATGTATTATTTTAGTTATTTTTTTTCTAGTAAAAAGAGGAAGTGTTTGAGAAACGTTATGGCATTTGATCTTTATATTTGTCACCTTTACCAACATGTGACTCATCATACATGTTTACAGGTCACCATGACTTGTCTTTTTTGGACACGTGTCACTACCCGTGTGGAAAACACCCATCCCAGTATTGGTGTGTGTGACAGGGGAATTTTAGGCTGTTTGTTAATGCGTGGGTGTTTTTTTTAGTACAGCACGTTTGATGTTTGAACAATCCCCCAAGTTAAACGCCTCCATCATTTTAATAGTAGACTAACTTATTTTACTTTTTTTCTCCGTATATGAATGTGTGAACGCGATAAGAACTCTTACTTCAGCTACGGGTCCGGAAACCTAATTATGGTATTAATAGGATGGTGCCACAAGCCACAAACATATCGCAGTTGAACTACGTTAACTAGCATGCAGTTGTTTGTATGTTTGTATGGTCTCAACCAACGACTGGACATCATTTTATCTAAAAAGAAAGTGTGTTCTGCAACAAATCGGTCCAAATTTAGTCAAATTGCTGACGCTGCATTTGTAAAACATTTTTGATGCCAGAATAATACGCCCACGCTTTCTGCCACGCTCCACGAAGAAGGTTGAGAACAAGTATTTCAGGGGAACCTGAAGCTCCTCCACAGTGATGACTCTACTATCGATATCATTCCCTCTCCACTTGATTGGATGTCATGCTGTGAATATCACGCTCATTTCCAAGTCATCTTTCACTGCATCAGCTGTGAAATGTGCCGCAAGTTACTCTTGAAAAAAAATTGGAATGGCCTGACTGAAAAGTCTAAAAGCCACGGTTATAGCTGTATCAATGAAGCTGGCCTGACTGAAACATAACTGTTCATTAATAACAATTATTAATAACACTAAATGTTACTCTCCTCTGTGTTAGTGTTCCAGCGCTGTCACCTTCCATCAGACCCAGAAAAAGGTCGAGACAAAGACAAAGAGGAAGAAATTTTTAGTATTAATGAAGGTAAGAGACTCTTAAAAACTCCTCTTTATGTTATTTTTTTGTTTGTTTTTCAGTTGAGTCATAATTTCCTGTTGTCTGCTGACTATAGTTGGTAGAAGCTCCTCAGTTAGTAACCGAATGTCATGTTTTGTCCAATCAGAAGCCCAGAACCCAAAGATTTTCAGTTTATTACGACATGAGAAATGGAAAAGCAGCAAATGCTATCAATTAAGCTGTTCATTTTCTGTTAATCTATTTAGCTTTATATATACATTATGCATAATTCATTTGCAGTGAGAGTCGATAAAAACCTGTTGCTTTTTGCTCAAAGCTGCCCTGAGATGTTAAAAACCCCTGAACCACACTAACTTGTACAAATATCAGCCTGTATTGCCATACAAGTACTTTTCTGTGCGAGATGAAGTGATTCATGAAATGACGTGGATGTGATTATGATCAGGTCTGTTTTATCGTCTGCAGGTTCCACGGAGGAGAATCTGGGGGAGTTTCTGAGACGCCATTATTCCGACCTCAGCCGAGAAGTGAGGCACCGCCGGGATGCTCTGGGAGAGCTGCCTCTGCAAAACCAGTGAGTCACAAAGCCAAATTTCCACTTCATGATGCCATTAGTCATCAGTAGGAGCAACACATTGACTTACAAACCCAGTGAGAAAATGTTACCTTAATTATATTTGGTCTATATCTAGCTTAACTGTCAGTTAACCAATGGTGGAGGATATTTCAGATCCACATTTATTGTTTGTATGGGCCTGTAGCTTACAATCTAAATTATGCTTTTTTTTTTCTCCAGTAAGGGCCAGTCTGTGAGTCTTCTACTCCCAGAAGCTGGAGAGACACTTTTTCTCGAGGGCGCCCCGGGCAGCGGGAAGACAACCATAGCCCACATCCTGGTCTCTTCTTGGACCGACAGGCCCATGCAAGCCCTCTCAAACCTCCCAGGCCTCGGCACCCTTCCACTGCTCTTATATGTGGACTGCAGCAAAGCGAAGGGCGACTTGTTCCAGGAAATAGTGACTCAACTTTCTCTTGGGGGAGGAAAGGAGGACGAGCTGAGGACGGTGTTGACCGGGCCCGGTGAGGTTCTGCTGCTGTTGGATGACTACAGAGAAGGCAACCAATTGTTGGACGAGTCCGTGAGGAAGTTTTTAAGGCAAAAAGGGGGATGCAGGGTGCTGGTCATGGCCCGCCCGGGACACTGCCCCACACTCAAGGGCACGGTTGAGCCAGAAAGGGTGCTGCAGCTCCAGACAGTATAAGTCTGAGGACACAAAGACATTAAGCACTCGTTACATGTTAATGTTATAATAACTGCATGGTTTGATTTTGTATGAGCCCAGATATGCTGCATAATAGGTTGAATTCAATATATGCATTAAATGCATGTATCTTTACATGACAGTCTTGATTTGAATAGGGTAATGTATTACAATCCACTGTAGCTTTTTCGTAAAACCCCTGAAAGTGGTTTCGTCTACACCAAGTAACCCTCCGTCTTCAGCAGATCTGAGACCGATCACTTTTGTTTCTGTGTCAAAAAGAAACACTTTATTAGGGTCGTTTGCAAGAAAAGCAGAAACTATTTCTCTTTGCTGTTGGTGAAAAAGGGAAGTGACATCATGAGCGTTCCTGGCAAGATGGTTCACCGGTTCCAGTAACGTTTGGTGATAGTTTTCTGTTTCATTCTCCAATATCCAGTAATGCATCATCCCTTCTCTCACCGAATCTATGAGTAAATCTGATTTTCACTCACTCATCATGTTGTCCTGTGGTTTTGAATGATGTTTGACTCATATTTTCCCTCCCATGCAAAATTTATATCACAGTGTTCACCTCCAATAACTGCAGCATCAGCCTTTCAGAGGTTTAACGGAACCTGATTGTGGGTTTCTTCTTTTCTACTGAAAATCATCATCATCAAGTTGTTATTGCTGTTCTCTTCACATTATTTCTGAGGTTTAACTGTAACGGGGTTACTTAAAGCTGCACTAGTCTATATTTCTGTAATGCATTGGGTGAAAAGATGGAAGGTATTCCGATGAGTCCACAGAGGACCATCACCCAGTCCTGCGATTCCTCTCAGCTCTAAATCGAGCTTCTCGGAGTCTCACAGCTCATTTATTTTGAGGTCTGCTACTTTACTGTGTTGTTTGAGTCTCACCGCTCTCATCAACCCTGGTTTCAGCCACAGCAGGCTGCTGTTTTCAGTTATAAAAAACGGCAAAGGCACCAAAAAGTTAACCTTGGTGAACCTAGTGGAGCATTTAGATGCAAAAATATTAGTATATTTACTTCAGGAGTTGGTGGAGACCAAAAAGAGAGGTGGAAAAAAGTTAAGTTGAAAGTTTGCTAGACTTTTAAAAAACAACAATTATATTTTCCTGCAAAAAGGAAGAGGAAATTTAGGTCATAAAAGGAATTACATGCCCTTTAATCTGCAGTCACAGCTGTGATTAATACACCATCTGCACTTTGGGTTTGTTCATGTGAGCGGGTGTCATTGGGTATACAGTCATATATGTGAAGAGGAACAGAAACAGTCTCATAGCCATTGGTTCAAATAAACAACAACATAAATATCAACTATTCATTAACAGTTGATACACGGCTGTTAAACCCAAGAATGCTGTTTTTTAAATTGAAAGTGAGACTAATTAATCAGGCTTAAATCAATACTTCATCCAACATTAATCTTTTTTAAATATCAAAACATTCTCCTCCAACAAGCTTATAAGGTGTTTGAAGTTGGTTGTTTCCCCACTGATAGAAAACAGCGGCTGTGATCAACTCTCATGTTGGATAAAAAAGAAAATGATCCTTCAGGAGATGCTTGTAAACGCTTGCATAAACCACTTCCCTTCTGTCGATCAGCGTATTTCCAAAATATCACAACACCTCCGATATTCCCCATGACTATGATTTCTTACAGTAATTCATCTAGAATGTAAAGTACAGTTTTTTCCTGGATGAACTAATCTCTAACATTTGTGACATTTATGTGGCATTATAATGAAATGTGTGTTTTGGGGTGAAAACCTCCACAGTCTAAACAATACATTGTCATTCTTCTCAATATCTTCAAGCACTACATTTCTGTCATTATGACAACATACATGGTGTGGTTTCTGTCACTCCCTACTTCTCTCACTAGATGGAGCCATCCTCCTTTCCATGCAGCCTCAGTGAGATAAATAACGGCTCAATATGGAGTTATGTTTAAAGACGGAAATAATTTAGACATAAAACAAACAAAAAGCTTGCATTTCATAAAATGAAACTGTCTCTTTTATACATTCTCTTCTATTTCACTGTCTAAGCTTTGTTATTTTATTATTTCATATCTATTGTATTGCTTTTATATGTGAATGCTCATATATCTCACTTTTACACACATTTAGGCCAAAGTAGCAGCAGCAGCACATGAACACAAATCTTTGCTTTTAATGTTTTTCTTTTTATTGTAATTTTTTCCCTCCAGCTTATAGACAATTTTCTTTGGGGACAAGATAAATTATTAATGAGTGAATCTGTGCCCAGAATACTCTGCTGTCCCATATATATTCTCACCATCCATTCCATCTGAGAGAAATGCTTCCCCCTGAAACTCAACTCCCCAACATAGCTGACGCTGTACCCCCCCCCCCCCCCCCCTCCACCCACTCTTACCTCCCAATATTGACACACACAAACACACACACACACACACACACACACACACACACACACACACACACACACACACAAATGAGAGTTAACCCCATCAAAAAGGATGGTCTCCGCCATGCGCGGCCCCCATTTCCTCCTTCAACCTCAACCTCCCAGACCAAAGAGGCGGTTTCATCATTTGGTAATTAATATTCTGGGGAAGCGGAGAGCATCGGGAAACAATTATTCAATAACGTATGGATGTAAATGCACACACACACACAAAAAAAAAGCACATGCACGCACAAGCACATATATATCACCATGATCGACTCTTCCTCTCCTCCAAGATCAGGTTACTCTCAGACACGGAAACCCAACTGGAGTGAATGTAGTGGATGTGCTGGACTGAGGGTGAGATCTTGCATTTGTAATATTCAAGGTGCTGCTTTGTTGTGTTCTTTATTCTTACTGAATGTTTGCTCCAGAGTATGTTACTAAATTACTAAACGCATGTAATATGACAAGTTAAAGATAGGTGATTAAAATAATAAAATAAAAGCATTATAGACATAATAACAATATATAAGAATAATTTTCTAATGTTAAATAATTGGACATGACATAAAAGTTTTATAAAACTTTATACACTGTTGCCTATAAAGTTGGAATATCTTGTCTTTAGACACAATCCTCTGTTTATTCCTATTTAAATACATCAGAAATCACCTTTGACCTGGTGCAGTGATTACATTATGTGTCCCAATTACCCAGGTGAAATAAATTCATGCATAACATTTGTTTGGCACTATAAAAACAAGACATTTGCAAATGATTCCAACTTTATGGGCGACCCTATATATATAAAATTGCATTGCAACTGTATAAGTGCTATGTCATTTCTCTCCTACAGAGTAGTACTGCACCATGGTGGGGAGGATGGGGCATGGAGGGGGTGGCCATGTGTCGATCGAAGCCGAAAAGGATGCCACACTTAGATTGTCCCTGTTGTCTCACACACACACGACTCGGGTCTGCATCCACAAAGTCCTCCGCCGGCTCTGAGCGAGTCTGCCTGGTAATTGGGATCAGATGAGTGGCAGCAAAAGCGAGGCGACCTGGGTTCTCCAGGACCCGCGCTAACCTGGAAGCATTTATTTTATGGAAAAGATGTTTAGTTAAAGCGCAGCGCTGCAGCCCAGCCCCTCTAATGACTCTCCGACTTTCTTGCCCAGGCCTGGAGACAGAGCCCTGTGATGGATACGACTGGTGAAACAGGGACACACACACACACACACACATGAACACACATGCTTCCATCACCGCGCACTGTGATGGATATGACTGGTGAAAGCTCTGAACACTGCTTCCTGAGTCCTTCACTTCCTTCCTCCCAGGCCTCAGTCAGCCAAAGCTGAGCCGGGTTTCACTAGACTCGGGCCGGATTGGATTGCAGATTAACTGGCTTCCTGTCCAATCCGTTGGCTGCGTTCATCTGCTTTCCTAGCGGTCACTTTTATTTATGACCGCGCGCTGACGTTATTGAGGGTGAATGAGTCTCTTCAGGATGGATGAGATCCTGGAGGCGGTCGTGGATTTACTGGGGGACAATGTTTTTAAGAAGTGTACCGTGGAAAGAATTTAGGAAAAACATTTTTCTGAAACAATGACTCCATAAACAAAATCTGATAGAAGAGAGTGTTTATGTACTCATCTCGTTGTGTATGCGTGCATTTGTTTCTCTTCTAGAGCACATGGCAGATGGATTTTCTTGAAGCTGTTTTTGTGCTTCCAAAATATTCCATCTGACCAACTCATTGTTGTCTATTATTGAGCCCCTAATGTCTTATTTTCATAAAGAAAGTCAAATTAAATATGCCAGTGTGGGGAGATCTCCCACTACAGATTGAAAAGACTTTGACAAAAAACATAAATTAAGGCCTGAATAAAAAACAATAAAATAAATTTTGCATGGACTGAAAGTTCATTATTTCTTGTATCCTTATAGTTTTTATTTTTTATGACATGAGGGCATTTTTTTCTGAAAATATTGTACAAAATGTTAAATATTTGAATAAAAAGAGGTCATGCCAGACAGATTTTCACTTATTCTCTGTCATTTTCTTTAAATAGGTCCGAGTACTAATCAACCGATATATATTTGCAAATTGTGTCCATTGTAAGTCCCTCCACCATCCCAACACTTCAGAGCTCCAACACCACCCACCACCCACCTCTCGCCCTCCTCCCTCCCTACGTCCCTCTCTCGTTCTCCCTCTCTCCTGCTGGCAGTCCTTGATTACACTTGTCTCCTGGGGGAAGGTTTAAACTCCTCAGAGATAGTAATATCGAGGGCACTACTGGCTAGTCACTTCAGATCAGGGCGGGGGGAGGAAATGGCGACGGACATAAAGCTAAATATATAATTCCTCCCATGCCGGTAATCACGATGTCCAGACGATTTGAAATGACAGTTTAACCACTTTAGACTGAGGAACGCTTTGTTCACATTTGAGAAGCAGGAGGTGTGTGTGCTGGAGCGTCTGGTTGCTCCATACGATGGTCGGGGAGCCTCCTCGTGGGTATAGAGCCTATCCAAAGGGGCCCGTGCGGTCCTCTCTAAATGCACGTTTGGGGGGGGGGATAAAGTGCACGTTCCATTGAGTTAAAATGGTTCGCAGGCCAGACAGGAGCAATTCTGTGAATGACTGACGTGCCAAGAGCTCCGGAAGGAAACACTCTCGCCGCCCGGTATTAGTTCACCTGATTATTAGGATATCCAGCTTCCTCCTAAAATGGCCGGCCATTTCCCTGTTAGAGGCAGTGAGGGCGCCCACCTGGAACGTGGTCTGCATAACACCAGGCACAGCGAGGCCTCATGCCACACATCTCAACCAATTACATCTATAAATATTAATAGGCTAATCTTCACATAGTCTTTTCCTGCGAGCCTTGTAATACATCCCTGAAGGGGTCAGAGATACTCTTACGGACATCAAATCCATTAAATTTCTTCCTTCAATTTGCATATGCAGAGGTTTTTTTTGCTTCAGACAGGCCCTCTCAATGCCCCCCCCCCCCCCCCAAATCATCACATCGCAAAAGGAGGGTTCATTTCGTATTCAGCCACTGATTGGATCCTTGATGAGATCTTCAGGGTGGCTTCACTCACTCTGATGCCCTTTACACTCCAGAGGTGATGAGAGGAGAGGGAGTGGGAGAGAATAAGAGGTGCGTGGGTTCTGTCCAATTCTGTCTCCGCTTAAGTGGCCGACTCCGTCGCCCGCCCGGCTCCACGGCCTCCTCAGCGGTTCAGCTGCTGCAGGAGCACCGCGGCTTGATGCTCAGAGTGTAATCACAGGCAGCACAAAGGGACGGCAGAAAGCAGGGGGGAATCATATTCTGGATATATATATAAAAAATGAGACCATGGTATCGACATTCACTCCAAAGATATGAATTATGCAATGCAGAAATCTGCATGAAAAGTCGAGGTATGCTGAGAGGGGAAGACTAAAGTAAGAGAGGATGGAGGGACTGAGATACACTCAAGGGATTTTTATTATTTTCCCCCAAATATGGGGTTAAATTGCAATCTCTGAAAAGAATAAAAGGGATGCTGAATTCATTAAGTGGCCTGCCACCCCTGTACTTTCAAAGATAAAGCGAGACGATGCAACTTTTGAAAGGAGAGATATTACATTTTTCCTCCAACAAATGAAAACCTGAATTCATAAGAACTAAAACAGACTTGGTCTGGCATGAACGGTATCTTATGTCTAGCAAACTTTAGTTTGTTATATCTGTATAATGACATTACCAAGTCAGTGATGATTCAACTGATGTATGACCCTTCTACTTACATTTGAACATTAATACTGGTAAATGCTAAAATGTGACCTTTGTCGCTAAACAGCAAAAGTTACCAATTATCGTTTAATTGTTAATTTAATTTGCTAATGATACTTTATGTCCTGAAAATTCTGTTTTGAACATCACATTGCATTTTCTTCATGCATGAATCAGACATTTTTTTTTAGGTAAAAACACAGCGTTATAAAGCTGCAAGTTCAAAATGTGTAAGTGGTTATCTTTCCTTAGATGCACCAGCGACGAATAGAAGGCCAGACTATTAAATCAAACGTTTACTGAACTAATTCAGGCTTGTATATTTTTGTGAGGAATCGCCAAAGGACACACCGCAACGTCCACAGACACACAAAGACACACACACGCCAAAAGGCGGTGCTAGTAGTAGTAAACATTTAAAAGGAACAGGGTAATTCACTTGATAAATGTCAACCAAAATGAAGCTATCAGCTGAAAGCAATTTCCTCGTGCTTGCCTGTGTTCTGCGCCAGGGACTGGGGAGATTTTCACCCCTCCATCGATCATGAAGCCTCTGTTTTAGGCCAAGGTACACAATGCCCTCAAATTGCTGACATATGGACCCAGAATCACCACAGAAACCTGCCATTTCCACCCCACCCCTCCTCGGTCCCAACTCAGCCACTCCTCTGCTAAACTCTTGTTTATCCAACAACTCTGGTCTGTTTAGGCCATTAAGGCAAAGCCATTCGGGGAGACGGAGGGCCAAGGCAAAACGCAATAAAGCCACAATCTGTAGCGTGCAACTAAGCGCTGCTACCACCTTACAGCAAGAAAGACAAAAAACCCCACCGTGGAATCTGCAGCGTCACCCTTCCTCAATTTAAACCAGATCGGACAGCATTTTGATTAAGATTTAATTAGTAGTTTGCAATGTTGCAGCGCTGTAATCATCAAATGACTGGGTAGTTATAAGAGCAAGTGTGTGGGCAAACTTTTAAAATTAAACCTGTCTGCCATGTGGGCCGACCAGTAGCAGAGGAAGCCAAAAAAAAAAACATGATAAAGATGAAGACAACGACCACATAATAGTACGGAAAGCCTCTAGCTGGTGTAAACAGCAGATAAATGAAAGCAGAGCGTGTGTGTGACGCTGAGCAGTAGGTCTCTTGTTATTGATCCACTTGGAACAACTACTCGCGCTACAATTTCCCCGACTGCTTTTTAAAAGCGCAGTTATTGAAAGACAAAGAGGGCCAAGTGCGCAACATTAAAAGCCCCTTTCCCTAATGGACAAGTGTGGTGCCAGCAGCCAGGGCCCGGAGGTCTGTACACAGGAAAAGTCCATTATCACTCTGCCTAATGGAGGAGGGGGCGACTTCAAACCAAAAGAAAAAGAAAACAGGAGAAAGATGACGCACATGGTACAAAGCAGTGTTTCTTTAATAGAGTCCATCAATAATCTTACTTCCCGACTTTATTGTTGCCACATTATCAATCCTAGACATGGGCCGAAATTAAAGGCTTTTTTTTTTTACTCAAGTGCATTTTTTTTTTAAACAGACTTTGAATCAATGCGAAACAAATGTTTGGCAACGCGCTAATCATATCCTGGTCCCTGGAAAAAAAAAAAAAAAAAAAAAAAACCCTCTCTCTCTATTTCGCTCTCGCCACCGAGACAAACCCGCAGCCAGTTTACACTCACGGGTGCGCTTGTTTTGTGTAAACAGACAGCCCTTGTGGCAAGGAGTTTGATTAGGAGGAGGCCCACAAATCCTATTAAAAGTCCATTCGTCCCTTTGCTGGGTGTTTGTTTGAAGACAGGAAGAGTAACAAGGGAGGAGGGAGGTGACTGGCAGTCTGTCGTTGTTGTTGTTTCCATGCCAATTTCTTTTTATGCACCGACGGTTAAACGCAGATATCACCCAGGAGCAGATCTTTGCCAGTTATGTGGGAAGGAACCAAAGCCCAGGTTCTGCTGAACATGGACCGGGACTGAGACTCCACCGTGTGTGTGAAGCTTTTTATCGGACTGTGTGAACAGGACTTGAGAACTACCGATTGAGTCTATTGTGAACATGACAGCGGGGAGACGTGTTGCTTCTGTTCTGCGTGTCCACCTGTAACAACAACCAAAATATCAAAATAAGAGCTTGTCGTCGTCCCAGTCAGCCTAACAGCTCCTTGGTCTTGGCTGCAAGCTGTTTGTCAATGTCCACTGCAATGTTGTCCGCCATCTGCTGAATCTGTGAAGGCAGAGGGAAAGATGAAAAAGAGACTTTGAATACACCTTCATCTTTTTTTCACCTCAGTCGAGTGTATGTCTGGTAACGGATGACATTATGAGACTGGACTGATGAATAATTGGACGGTTTGGTCTGCGGTAGGCTCTAATTATCAGTGACCTCCTTGACTCCTTCCCGTCTTGTGACTTTAAACTTCCTCAGTCTTAATTAAGAAGCATTATATGTAATAGCACTGTTGTCCTTTATCTTCTCCTCGTCTCCTACCTGCTTTTCCACCAGTCGTAAGGTGTCCTCCGAGTGTCCTTCCTTCATCTTCTTGACCTGTGTGACGGCATTAGATCGCACTTTCCTCAGCGAGTCTTTGGCCTTGTTGCTGAACTGTTTGGCCAGCTTGGTGAGGTTCTCCCTGTGCTCCCGCGTGACCCTGCAGGGAAGAGGAGGGGAGGAGGGATAAGAGTGAAGACAATATGATAACAGAGACTCGGAAACAGGTTAAAGGGTGATACGGAGCAGTCAAGTGTCAAGTTCAAGTAGCAGCTCATCATGAAAGCAGGGCAATGCACTGTACCAACTGATGATAATATTATTGCTGAGATTTTGCACGCACAAGTAGTAGTTAAGCTTTTCGAGTTGGAGAAAGTGTACTTGCTACTTTTGAGAGTTGTGACAGGAAATAAAAGTCAACATACTTTCAAACAGAGACCTAAAAGAAAGAGTTAAATCAGGCTTCCAGTAAAACACATAACTGTGCACGGACAAAAATAATATCCTCACTTGTGCGATATTAAAAGTAACACGCTTGTAAGCATGAAGACTAGTCATTTTAGTTCAGACTCCTAGGAAAACGGAAAAAAAACAATCGCTTGCCGTGGCCTCAGACCACAGTTGAAACATCCGTCATCACAACAACTTTGTATTCACTTTGCATTTGTTAATCACTTAGAAAATCCTACTTCCCATTTCACTCTCCCTCTTTGTACTTAATTGGCTTTTTCTCCCCCTTGTTTTTGCCTCGGGGACTATTTGCAAACAATCCGAGTGCAGCGTCTATTTACCACAAACAATACGGCCTAATTACTGATTCCAGGGCCAATCACGGAGCGCCTTCTCTTTGGAAATGCAAATGGAGGCTTGGAGCGTGCTGAGACTGATTGCAGGGGGAAAGCAGTCTGACTCGTGTGTCCCTCCTCTGCCAGACTAACACCTGCTGCTGCTCCACACACACACGCACACGCACACACACACACACACACACAGGCCAGCATTCATACATTTATACTTACATGCACATGTGTGTGTATATGTAAAAAACAATACTGTATATACACACAGAGTGGTTTAGTGAGTGATGGAAGGATTGTTTTTTGCGTGGTTGTTTGACTTGGCAGGAAGGAAAAGAGAGAGTGAGTGAGTGAGTGAGTGGGAGAGGTCGGGTCAGAATTGAGAGAGAGAGAGAGTGACCCGACCCTCACATCAACACAAGGGGGGTCTCTATAAATCTACAAACAAAAGTCCATATATATGTCAGTCACAGGGATTTATTATTGTGAAGACTTTCAAAATCACAGATGAGACTTACTGCTAGGTTTAGATTTATGGTAATTAACATTATGTATTGATTATATCCATCTATGTATTAATCACTTATTTAGGCTATAAAAACTTAGAAACGTCAAATGCATATCACAGCTTAACAGAGCATAAAAACAGATGTTTAAAAAAAGTGTGTGTGTGTGTGTGTCTGTGATGTGTGTGTGTGTGTGTGTGTGTGTGTACTCACTTGGGAACGGGCACCTTGATGATCGTCCCGTCCAGCTCAGGGTTAAGGTTCATGCTACTCTCTCTCAGGGCACGGGTGGCAGCCGCTGTAGCCTAGGGCGCATGCACACACGTACACGTACACACACACACACACACACACACACACACACACACACAAACACAAACACAGATATATGAATGTGTGCTGGCTTCGAGCACTGGTGTGAATGGAAAAGCAGCACTACAACTGCAGGCTGCAGGTAGTGGCCCAGCTCCAGCTGGCAATCATTAAGGTGTTGTGGTGTGTTTGTAGTGTGTGTGTGTGTGTGTGTGTCTGTGGGTGGGTGTGTGTGGAAGTGCCTTGGGCCACTGTCAGCGCTTGGCCCTGTGGGACAGGACTGAGAGGTTGCAGGGCAGGGCGTTGACCCAGGGTATTCTCACAGCACAGTCTGCTTGTGCTTGTGTACGATACGCGTATACGCACACACACACACACACACACACAGATGTGCTCTTGAGTTTGTGTGCATTTCCCTTTTTAAAATCTCTATTTTCAAATATAAAGTCAGCTTGTTTATGAAGATGGGAAAGGGTAATTATCTGGAGGTGAACACATGTATGTATATTCACTTTAACTGGGAGACGTAAACACTTCTCTTGTATTGTGGTCAGATTTTGCACGAGGCCAGCTAATGTGGGTTGGGAAGGGAGGTCTTAACCAATTTGGCGGAGGGCAGAAGTCAACACATTTGGAGGTTGGAGGCATCCAGGATACACATGTTAAAGACATTGATATCTTATGTTCTTTAGGCAATTTATTTTTACAACGACTGAACCCATTTCTATCCATTCTGTTTATTTCCATCCACTGAAAAGCAATGAAGACAAAACCGGTATAATCTTTGATTTGACAGCAGTAGTGTTATTAGGACTTTTGAAATTATGGATAAATAGACACGAGGGCATTTGTGCTATTGTTTCGGGGTCCTGGTATTTGCATGCCGACTCACGGTCACCCTGTCATGACTTTCTGGGACATTTGAATACAACAGAGTATGCTTTTCCTTCAAAAAGCCTCATGTTGAGACAATTCATTTCACTGCCAAAAGTCACTGTCTGCAAATACAGTCGTTATTGTAAGTTCATTTTTGCAAACACCAGCTACATATCAGTGAAAATGTACATTAGTTTCCCAGAGAACATCTGACTTCATCATTCATGACAATGTATGCGGTGTAATGGAATTAAAATCTTTCATTAGGGAACAGAAATAAATGATGAGGACAGTGATGGAGTCTATCTATTACTAGATATGAAAACATCTGCAGACATTTTCCTTCTCAGCTGTTGCCTAAAATGACTTACTGAAAAAAAAAACACATAAATGCAAGGAATATTTCCCAAACACCATCTGTCTTCCTTTTTTAAAGGATGGAGATAATCAGAAAGAGATGAAAGGAAGGAGCATTGTGTGTTTTGTGAGGAAACAAGTGATCCAGTGTCAATGTGGATGCTGGCTGGAGAGGCAGCTGTGCTGTAAATGATGAATAATGCCTCAACACAGAGGAGAACACTTAGTCTACAGTCACACAATACTTCAATAATATCAGTCCATTAATTTTGAACATTTTTACGTGCATTTATATTTGTTAGGCAGAAATGCAGGACAGCAGGCAGAAAGATGTGACCCGATGGTAAAACAGCATTCACATATAATAAAACTTGATCCACCGTACACAACGCAATCCTTCGGCCCAGCAGACACTACATTAGAACCAGACAGTCACAGTTAAACAGCGCATACAGGAAAGGGGGAGGAAGCCAAATCCTTTGAATTACCGAAAACAAAGTCACACTCCTCAAACCAATTCTGTAACCGCATGACAATTCCCTTAGCTGATCTTTACAAAGTGTGCAAATGTGAAATGCGAGGAAAAGAGCATATCATTTCCTCTTTTTTTTTAAAACCGCTTTCTACCCTCCTCTCTCGACAGCTCCTTCTGGCCTTATCCGCTGGGGGAAAGAAATGGCAGCGAGATAAAAGGAATGTATTAGTGTGCATTAAATTAATTCATGAGGTTTCTTTTCGTTTCCTTCGTCAAAATCATACGGAGCGCAGGCCCTTTGGTTGCTCTCTTTGAGTGTGGGGTGATAGATTCAGCCCATACCTATGTTTGATTGTTCCCCGCGTCAAATTCATCATCGTTTCCCCTCTCCCGATGACCACGCCGGTGGTTACGGAAAACCGAGGGGGAATTTCTGGAAAAGGCCCGGGCCGGTTCTGGTTAATATGTTGGAGGGGAAGAGAAATTACACTGAAGTTTCACATCAAACGGGTTGATGGCCTGCTTCAAAGCAAAGAGGCAAGCAGACAGGAATGCGTACAAGGGTCTGCGTGTGCGCCATGTTTTAACAGGGAGTTCTGAAGAAAAAAACACTTTGTGAACAAAGTGATGGGATGCTTTAACATGCACATACACAAACCAAATTGCCTCCTGATCTGAGCATGCTGGTCGTTGTTGTTAGTTCCACTGTGCCTTCCCAGGCTGCTCCTAATGAATGAATGGAAAACAATGGTTGGGCCTCTGGAGTGCCTTGGTAATGGATAGGCATCATTATAAGCCTATTAGCTCTGGGTACTGAGGAATCACCTCCGTGTGGGACATGGGTAACGTAGGGCACGACAGGATATAAATGTGTGTGTGCATGAATATGTGTGTGTGTGGTCTGTGGTGGCGTTTTCTGGGAAGGAGATAGACCCGCTGAAAGACCATTCAGTCTGAATTTACAGATTGAAGATACTGATACATAATAGACATGCATGCTGTTTTGTGATAGTCGTACAATGGAGAACAAAGAGGTGAACCGCACTGTTCAGGTTCACAAGGTGAACTGGGAGGAAAATACAAGGAGGTGGAAGATGGTCCGTCCTAACAGACAGGTGGTTCCCGAATGGAACCGACTGCCTTTGAATGGCATCCGTGCTTGAAAGATCTAGTTAAAGCAAGCTACCAAAACTGTAACCAGGGCTGGTTTTTATCGGAAACTCCCTTATATTGTCCATAAGATATTAATCTTTTTATATCGTCTCCCCCACCTATTTTATTGTGACCCACTTGTGTTTTCAGCCATGTTAGCAGGGTGTGAAGGTCGGTTGGTAGGTCGGTCTGCTACTTAGAATGTTAGCTTTTTCATTGTGAGCATGTTAGCATGTTGACATTTAGATTAAAGCACAGCTGTAAACTGTATCTACCAACCCCAATAAATCCTATATTCTCTCTGTTTTTTAATTCTTGCAATTGTATGCATTTGCTGTATTACTGTGATCATTACATCATCTATGATTCCTCATGTTTTCACATTTTTAGCATACAAACTTATTAAATGTGTGCTTATTGCACGGCAATTCATCACCTCAACTCTGCATTTTACATTAATTTTGCAGACCAGTCTCTTGTTTTGTAGTTTAAACATTCTACATGTATAACTGTGTAAGTAAAAAAAACAACTAAATCTTCAGCCATGGCTGTCTATGTATTTATGATTGCATGATTGTGTGTTAAATGCTGAGACAAAAAAAAGCACATTTTGATTTTCCAGACCACCAGAAAGTCTAGCCACAGGGTGCCCCTGTGGACAAAATGTCTTTCTGAAGCTCTGATTAGCAGAGTGTTGTATCATCTAAGAAGGAAAAGGGGGAAAGAACGAGGAGTAAAAAAAAAAAAAAAAATAAGAAAAATAATCCATTCCTTCCTAACCTGGGGGTAAAATGAGGTAATTTCCTATTCTGTGACAATTCGCACGCAGACATAACCACATCTCAGTGAACGCACACACGGAGTTTGGGTTCATGTTGCTATCTTTCACCCCCAGAACAAAGGGCTCCCCGAGTGATCAATCAATTAGCATCTGAGACACAGTTGGAGAGAGAGAGAGAGAGAGAGGCGGGTCAGGTTTCATTTATACAGAGATGTGGGCTCGGAGTTCTGGTCTGGCTCACTTCTCCTTCTGTGAGGACCGTCTATCTGTCCACTCTTTTCGGATTGTTTTTATAAAGCTTTTAGTTACTGTGTGCTTGTCGGCGTGAGACACACAGATACCAGGAGGAGAATCTGTGTGTGTGTGTGTGTGTGTGTGATCGTCTTACCTCTGGGAAGCTGCTCATGTTGACCATAATGAGCTGAGGTGATTTCATGGAGACTTGTCCCAGCTGGTTGAGAGGGAACTTCCCATCTTGAGTCGTCACCACAATGTGATCCAGAGCTCCTTAACAAATAGAGATAAATGCGATTGTTTATTGACGCAATTAATTACAATTTTTAGACAATTCAAAGCATGATTTTAATGTTGCCATGTGTATACAATACAGTCCCCCTACACATCTGTAAGGTACTCAAATTTACTCTATCCTTTACAATAATTTGCGATTATAAAGTTTATTGTTTATCTGTAAAACATCTGCACTCTTTCACACAAAATCCTTAAGTCATATGTTTATGTAAAATGTATGAATATTTACCAATATATTCTTATCCGATTTGTTATATTCTTGTAGATAAATATTGTGTTTGCACCAAAAATCCAGTGTTGTTCAGGCTGTGGTAAATATGGTAGCTTTTCTTTGGTAATACGGTTACCATGCAGAATGAATGACTGACTGCACGTTTTCTTTTATATTTATCCAGACAGATTAACGAACAGACAGAGGGATCAATGTGCAGCAGAAGCCACGAGCTGCATGAGTATGAAAAAGAAATTAGAGACCACTGTTATAAGTGTTAAGACTTTCCATGATCTACCGTCTCTCCTCACTGTCAACACTGAGGAACAAAAGTAATTGCCAACATGAGTTGACTTCTGTTCGGTCCCTTCCTCCCTCTCTCCATCCATCCATCCCTCTCCCTCTCCCCCATCTGGCTAACCTCAGACGCAGTTGTTTCCTCCTTCTCCACCTCTGCCTTACATCACTCGCTCCCTGCTCACCCATTATTGGTGTGTGTGGAAGGGGGGTGGGGTCGGGGGTGTGGGGGGGTGAGCCAATGATGCAGGTTTAAAAATCCCTTTATCACACGATTTCAAGGGCAAAAAAACATAGATGTAATAGTTATTAGACGCAGAAGAAGAAAGTAAAAATAAACGGTTGGTTTGATGTGATGAAATGGATAACTTTTATTTAAGGGCCGCAGCTCAACTGGATCACTGACATGCCGTCTACCTGCCTGCCAATTATTCTGTCTCCCTCTTTGACTTCAAACATGGGTTTGTGTGCAGCTCTAAACCCGCCTGCCCGTCTCACGGTTCCTGTCTGCGTACATGCAGACCGTAAACATCCATATCTGTGACCTTCTGCTTGTCTGTCTTTGTAACCTGCGGCTCGACAATGAGCACCTACACATCTGCTAATACTTTCCAAGGGCATACAGACAGACGGGCATTTCTTTAACTGCAAAGCTGGAGGGTGAGGAGGGATATGGGGGTTGAGAAAGGTGAAGAGGATCAGAGAAGGATGGCTGAGAAAGTCAAATTGTTCTTCATCAAAATATTGCAAATACTGATCATATATTACATTTAATAAATATGCACACTATACTCTTATAGGTACACTATCATTGCCGAGGAGTGTCAGGGAGTCAGTGGAGACGCAACAAAAATTGTTCGAGCAACGCATTATAAAATTTGGATTATTGTACAGATTATACAAAGGAGATATAAGGTGTAAATCAGCCATCTTTAGAGGTGCTGGTAGATGCCAGTTCCCCCTTGCTTCCAGGCTTTATGCTAGGCTAAGCTAACCAGATGTAACTTTATATTCAACAGAATAAGATGAGTGTGATCGTTGATCTCAAACCTGAAGGAATTTTAAGGCATTTATGGTCCACTACTGTTGTTCGACGTCTTAGTCCATCCAGTCTCAACAAAGAAAACATCAATGGTTTCCATGGAAACAGCTTGTTTTGGACCATCTTTACCCATCAGTGACTAACCACAATACGGTGGTCACAGCATTGATCCCCTCTCTCTGCAACTTGATATGACTTTCTGCTACACATGTGCCAATACATGCACACAGTCTTAACTCATGGCAACATACAACACACATACGGTTTCACACACACACACACACACACACACACACACACACACACACACACACACACACACACACACACACACACACACACTGTAAGCGTAATGAGAGCCAGATGAGAGGTTCATGGAACAAACACACACACACAGACACACACACACTCGCAGGAGACGCACACACAGATTCGGACAACTGACGTCATTCCATTCCACCATCTCATCTCTCCTGTCAGCTCTAAATCCTGCTGCCTCCATGGATTACTGTGCAGCTGGACAGAAGAGACGAGGACGGGTGGAGGAGAGTGGATGGAGCGATGGGGCGGGGATGACGGGATGGAGACACAAATGACAAGAGAAACAGGAGGACTAAAGAGATGGTGGGAGAAAATGTTTCCCTCTAGGTCAAGAATACATCTGAATTCAAAGAGTATGAAATGCAGATTGAAAATCTCACATGAGCAGAAGCTGAAATGAAAGTGGGGGAAACTGTTGGGGAAAAAAAGAGAAAAGTGAGTAATGGAGGGATATAAAGAAAGGGGCCAAAGATAGAAAGTGACTCAGACCAAAAACATTCTGAGTAATGAAGGGAGAAAGAAAAAAAGATGATGGGAACAGGATGAAGAATGGACAGATAAATTAATAAAGAATGAATAATAACATAATAATGAAACAGTTGGAGGATATCTACGCAAGATATTGAGGTGTAAATCATAAAAATCAAGGTTATGTTTATGCTTCTGTTGTTTAACTCTCCTACATGCAAAAATACTGCACATGTTGCAGCTCAAATGTCAAGAGAAAAAAACACTTTGATCGGCAGGAAAAGGAGGAAAAGCACAGACACTTTAAATGTGAAGTCTGATTCTAGCGGCTGCCTCCTCCCTCGGGAGCTTCCATTATACACCCCGCCTCTGACTCCCCCGAGCCCAGCACACATTTGTTAAGAGCCCACAGGCAAAAGGGTCAAGACCTGGATGTAGTTGGGGAAACTGAGGTCAAAGTGAGGTCAAGGTAAGGTCACACGGGGGCACACTCTCAGCCTTTAGGCGCTCTGTCAGGTAGATGCAAGCTGAGAAACAATGAGCAGCTGAAAAATGAAACTGAAACACTGGGACAATCAATAAACAACGCACGCATGTATATCGTGTCCAATTCAG
Source organism: Eutrigla gurnardus (assembly GCF_963514095.1). Lineage (NCBI taxonomy): Eukaryota > Metazoa > Chordata > Actinopteri > Perciformes > Triglidae > Eutrigla > Eutrigla gurnardus. The sequence goes on along the minus strand of NC_139930.1, from coordinate 13,853,259 downwards.
TAAAATAGAAATCCATCCCTGCAGACATCCGTGAGATCACAGACATACCTTTGCAGATAAAACCTGCTGATGGAAATTATATACAAATATGAGTTCAACCTTTCTTTATGTGGTGTGATATTCAGTTTACTGCATTTATTCTTATATTCTAGCATGTTTTATTCATATTCATGTCAGCTGATATTGTTTTTTTTTGTCTTGCGTAAACTTTGAGAAAGTTTGAGAGACCCAGACAGACAACATAAGAGGGAGTCCAAGAAAGAAACGCTGATAAGCTGAATACCTGGCGAGGTTCGGATGCTGAGGTTGCGTGTGAAGTCCTCTTTGAGCACATTGAGAACAGCTGTCATGTCCCCCTTCACTTCGTCCAGACTGATGATGTCTTCCACCAGAGCGGCATTAATATTCACCTTCGTGGACTGGCCCTTTGCCTTGGCTTGAAGGATGAAGAGAGGGAAAGGAGCAAAGGAGCACTGAGGTAAGAGTGGAGACTCATATCTAATCATGTAAACCCGCGGTTGCACATGTGAACTACAGTCTCTGCAAATCTCCTCACTGACCTTTTGCCTTCTTCGTGGCATAGAGCCGAGCGCATGCAACGGGGTAGCAGGTGGTGTTGGGGTGTAGCAGTGGTCCGCTGATCCTAGAGGTGGCCACGAGGGGAGACCTGACATGCCGCACCAGGGACTGACACAGCAGAGGTCGCAGCAGACACAGGCGATTCATAGCCATACCTGAAACAAAAAGAAACGGAGAAGTAAGACTTAAAAAATATATATTTTAAAGGAATTATTCAAATAAAATTCTACTGAGTTTGTTCAAATTTAAAAAGAAATAGATACTAAGCATCAAATCATTATAGGCACCGCAAGTAATAAGAATTAAAATGAAGTAATAGCTCAAATCAGCCAGTAGGAGGTAGGCCTACATCTTGTACTGACATTACAGCACCATCGTTACTTAAGTAACAAATTTAAATCATCATCTAAAATATCATCCTGCTTTACAGTTCATGAACTGTGAAAAGGCTCACTGACCTGACGAACTGCAACACTTCAAAGAATCGAGCCACTCATTAATGAAATTAGTGTGTGGCTCAATTAGTGGGTGAAATTTCAACTGTGCTTTTGCTGATATGAAAAGTCAAAATCGCTGCTCTTGAAGAACTTTCTGTTCTCAGCTGTCCATTACATTCAAATACACTTTAGACATGCTTGTTCCCTTCCTCTTACACACACAAATCCATGGGCCAACACAAAGTCTACACTCAGCTCAGGCACAGTTGTTTGGGCATTCCTGAAGGGGGGGAACCTCCTGTTCAAAAATCACACAACAATATGAGACCAACCACTCCTTTTCTATGGAATAACCACCTCCCACCGCGCAAACTGGCTCCCGACTACAAACTGTGTCACTGAACCTCGGAGTGCATGCAAGCACAGACAAACTCTGACATATCTAAGCCCACGGACACAAACGCACACTAAAGCCGGTCTTTCACAGTCAGCGACTGTGAAGAGCTCGCAGTGAATTGCTGCCTGACGTCCTCTATTGTCTGGTGTGTATTTATAACTGGTAGCTGTGAGGAAAAACAAGCCGCTGCATTAAAAGACAATTTGGTAACAAGTGAGAAAAACGGTTCCAAATGCACCGTATTACAGAGATATATTTGTTCTGTAAAAATGTTTAAAAAGCCAGAAATATTTTCAGTTGTAAGTAAAATGCAAAAAAAGTACAAACAAACTACACTCGACTAATGACTGAGAAGTGATAGATCAAATGCACTCAACTGTATTATAAAATGTATTTTTCTTCACTGGACATTAATTTTTTTTTAATAAAAAAGCAAACTCACCACTCTGAAAACATATTTGATTGGCCATTAAAAAATGAAGGACTATAATACTAAATCACTTAATTAAATCTCTTTAATGGTTGCGTTGGCCAAGCCACAAGTCCCCGGTGTTGATCCAACATTCACTTATGACTCACTTAGATATCGACCAAAATCCAAACACAGTCCAGGGGCAACATTAAGGCTGTGGACCGCCACCAACAATACAAATCCAAACCAGGCACCCTCGGCTGGCAGGTTTCCTGACAAGCTGATGTGATAGGGCGCACAGTGGCAGAGCAGAGATAGGCTCAGATGTGGGACGGTGATGGATCTCTTTAGAGTGGCAGTCGAGCAGAAAAGGGGAAGCACAGGTGTTCAGTGGGATACTGTAGCCTCATATCCTGTAGATTTCACACAGCAGCAGCAGCAGCAGCAGCTGCAGACACACAGCTCCTTCTTCTACTGGCAGAAGCCAGCTGGTCGACCCGCATGATCTCTCTTCTGCACACTTTACAGTTTGAGCAGATAATAACACAGCAGAGTATCTGATTATGACCACGCAAGCAAACATCTTCAGAGGAAGGCTGCAACTAACGATTATTTGAAATATAAATGTACTCTCAATTATTTTATGCTAATTTATTAACGCTATGGTGCTAGAAATGCTGTAAAATGACCTCGACTCCGGCAGCCTTTTACACCATCATGCATGTCTAGCTCGGCACTAGGCACATAGGCTCGTCAATATTGCATTTTGGTTATCATTACTGAGTTATTATGCCTTTCAGCTCGTGCGAGTGGCACCACCAGGTTGTTTCACTACTGGGTTTTATAATTGATTCTCGAGTAAAGCAGGAAGATACGACAGTAACGAACACATTTAAGATAAATGACGGGTCCTAACACTTTATGTAAGCCGACATGAAGCGGTGTGAAGGTCGGTGTGATGGGGGGGCGTGCATACCGCATTTCTTAACAACAAACTAAACCTCAAACACGTAGTTGCTAACCATAACACTGTCGTTAATTTAAGATACGACACGGCAAAAGGCAACTTTCAACAGGAAGGCGTTACTTACTTTCAAGTTTACAGCATTTTCAGAAGCATGCTAGCTGAGGAAAAGCCACATTTGACATCTATGTCGTCATCATCACGCGCCCGAAGCTTTGCGACTTCCAGTTTTTGCGTTTGAAATTTTTCATGGCGTGTACAGAATGGGCGGGGTTCCTGCCTGAAACGGCAGACCGAGATGACTCGGGTCCCGAGGAGAGGGATGCGGGCGGTCCTAAACATTAAAACGAGCGCCTCCTCTCGACTCCACAGACGGTTAAACAAACTACGACATCACCCCGCGCCTTTGTTGTGAGACGATAGCAAGGCGACTATCCTTCGAGCTAGCCAACCTGGTCAGTTTTATAGGAGGAAGACATAAAAATCGCTTGAAATGATTAGCATTACGTTTTGACGTGACTGAATCGTCCCGAAGTGGGATTTCTCGTAAATTAAGTTCGAAATTTAGTCGCCATCAACGAGGAAGTTCGACAGACCGAGGAGGTAACGTGATGCTATCTAAGCTATCTCACTGCTAGCAATCATCTGCTCGTCCAAAACGGACAGTTAACTGTTTAGTGGTTTTGATAATCTTCAACATATCTCTACCTGCATGACGGGGGTTAGTTTAACGTTAACCTTATACAATCGTTTTTAACCAGCACACGTTGATAACGCGCGGATAGTAGTCCATCGACCAACCTGCGGTGAGCTAAGCTAACGTTAGCGAGTAGTTGACGTTTACTAAGAGAACCCCTATATCATTAATGGGGGAACACAAGAACCTACTATTATCAACACACGGCGAATAAAAGTAACACACCTACACAATGTCCTGACTCTGGAAATAAAGTATTACCTGAGAATGCTAGATATCTAAACTATAAATGAACATTTATCTAGACTTTGTGCAACCGAGAAATGAAGTGAACAGACAAATGATTTTCTTTTTAATATAATGAAATTAAATAAATCAGATCGCCTGCCATTTTCGATGTGAATAGGCACTGTACTTGCAGTTGATGTAAGCACTGCCTACATGTTATTAACACCACTTATTTATGTAGACTTATTTATTTGACCTATCCAGGGAGCTTCTTATTTCAAAGCACAAATTATTTATTACGGTCTGGGAGTTGAATGTGGTTGAACCGTAGGTCAAAAAGATGTTTGGTAAGTCCCGGTGCTCAGAGAGATATAGTTAGTATTGTATAGTGTAATATAGTCACTCTGTGAGACAATATTTTAGTCTTAAAATTAACCCTTTCTGCATGTTAATAACTGCTGAATATCTGACACAAATGCAAAACAAGTTCACTTTCCGCTGCCTTTTCTTTTGTAAACATTATCACTCCGTTTTCTATCCCTGCCTCCCACAGAGTACACATGTCGTCTGCAGCAGAGACAGTGAAAAATGCCTCCATCGTGTCAGAGAGTGTGGCCCATGATGGAAACCGCTTGTGGATAGGCAACATTGATCCCAAAATTACAGAGTAAGTAAATCCACCACGAGTTTCAGAATTTAGCAAGTGTTGGATTAGAGGTTCCTGTAAAGTGGACTGTGTTATGAATCTGAGGCATTGCTTTCCAACTTACCAGGCTCTCCCTCGTAGAGAGGCAATGCATTGTGTGTGCATATATGATTGATTAGCTGTGTGTGTGTGTGTGTGTGTGTGTGTGTGTGTGTGTGTGTGTGTGTGTGTGTGTGTGTGTGTGTGTCACACAGGCTGAGACTGAGCAGACAGGGCTGGGTGTGTGAAAGAGAGGCATCGAGGCGTGGAGACCTGCTCTGCTAAGGAGCAGCCATCATTCCTCACTCACCTGCCCTGTTTACTCTCTCTGTGTCAACCTGGTGTGTGTGTGTGTGTGTGTGTGTGTGTGTGTGTGTGTGTGTGTGTGTGTGTGTGTGTGTGTGTGTGTGTGTGTGTGTGTGTGTGTAAGTACACAGTTGATGTTTGGGTGGCAGCTGCTGGTAGTGGTGCAACATACTAAGGTGGCTGTGTGTACACTATAAGTGTGTCTCATTTACACAACATACATGTATGTATGTACAATGCAAGCCTTCCATTGTCACGTTGAATGTGCAAAACTCCAAATGTGACTGTGGAGAGGACCCTTATATATTGTGATGGAGAGAAGGTAGTATTTTGGGGGTGAGGGGTGTGTTTGTGCGCCTGTGGGGGCTGCTGGAGAATGTATGGGCGTCTAGACAGGCGTTTCCTTCCCCTTTCCCTGCTCTGCTCTACCTCTCCTTAACTAGCTCACTACTCCACAGTATGGAGGGAAAACAAGAGAAATGCCCGTGGCCCCTGGTGCTGATTGGGAAGATTAATTAGCTCCTGGGTAGCATACGCAGTACTCCCTCTGTTTGTCCCGGTAAGCCAAACCAAAACTCAGTGCAGAAGAGGAATGCAGACCTGAAATGCAAGGTGCTGATTATGAGTACATGAGGCCATGAATAGTTAATAAGACGTTGCTTATTCTGCAAGAACTTTTTTCCCCCCCAAAGACATCAAATTGTGTACTACACTACAACTATTTTTTTTAAAGATTATTTTCCTGTTTTTATGCAGAAGTGGTTCATTTTAACATGTAGGAGTATTACACTTGGGCTATACACTTTATATTATTTTATTTTTTGTTTGGCATTTTCCTGCCTACCTGTGGGTACAACTTGAAAAACAATCTAATTATTGCCCAATTATGGTGAAAATAAACAGCCTACCTCACCTTATATTGCATGTTTTAATATAGTAGCACTATTCTAGAGTAATTATATTGTAGTTCTTGGCCTCATTTGCTGATCAGAGTACAGATGCATCCAGGTTTGCTCTGCTGGTCAGGGGGAAATGTTAGATCGATTAGGACATAATGAGGGTAAGAAGGCTGTAGGCGATGTGTCTGCTGTCAAAAAGAAAGATTTTGGCATGTGTGTTGTGGTCATTACTGATCTCAGAGTTTTCTTAGGGTATACGATTCCTGTGGGGCTCATATCTTACAAACATCTACAAAAATATATCCCAAGCTTGTGATTTTGAAAAATTAATCAAAAAATCTCTGTCTTGCAACTCTGTTATGAGAAAACTGTAATCTTCCTAACTACTGCCCCTTTAAATGCTCCATAGAAATTAAAGGACCAGTAAATAGTCACATTCTTTAAACTGTTCTCGGAGCTTAGATGAGCATCCAACATAATAAATCAGATTTTCTTGCCCTGCACACACAGCAGAGACACAGCAGGTGTAACTCTTTCAGCACATATTCATGTTTTGTGCTTTTGGCTGCTCAGAGAGGGAATTTATCGTTAATGGTAATCCATCACCGTCTGCCTCTTTGTTCTCCCTATCTGACCCTCTTGTTAAATTTGTAAGTTGTGTACGTGGAAGTTGTCATGATGTTTTATTAAAGAACTGATAACCATAATCTTATTCATACTGCACTCCTAGATATTTATGAAAATGTGAAGAAATTGCAGATACTGCTCTGCCAGAAAGTAAACACTCCTCTCTTACCTTTCCCCCCTCTGACCTATTCAGCATCGGACCTTTTGTCTTATCTTTATCTGGACTGGACTCGCATCCCCCGTTTCATTTCCTTCCTCTTCTTTGCCTTGAGTCTCTTCTACCTGGCTCCTCACCCCATCTCTTCTTTTGGCTCCTCCTCCTCTTCCTCCACCTTTCACCTTGCCGTCAACATCCCCTCTATGAACTTTAGTCTCCCAGTCTCCCCACCTTTCCCTCCCTTTCCTCCCCCTCTCCTCCTCTTCCTCCGGTGGGTTTTACAGCCCCCAGGAGGAGCGGCCCATTGTGGTTCAGCTTGCGAGCATCCAAAAATGATGTTAGTGTCAGCCATCCAGTCTCTCTCACAATTACACATATGTGCAAATATGTGATATGCATTTATCTGAATATATATATAAAGGTCATATTTAGTGTATTATCACATTTTATATTTTTGCATTTTACGTAAATGACTGCCTTTCTCATTTCCTGGTTAGTATTGCAAAGGTGCAAAAATGTGTGTGAAAAAAGAGTGTGTCATTAAAAAAATACATTTAAATAATATCAGCGTTTCTTTGTAAATGAGCTTAGTACTGCTGGAGGAGCCCCCGTCACATGGGAGGCTCGCAGGGTGTTGTCTGGGAAAAGCAGGAATTCTGTTTGGCCTAAAGCCCTCCAGGGAGTCGTAGATGGAAGACATTAGTACAACCTGTAACTTGGATGCACAATTCACCCTCCGTATCCCACATTGAGTCCCATTCATACACATCAATGCGTGCTCGCACATTAACGTCATACAGTAATCTCCTCGGTGGCACACACACACAAACCACTTCAGGCTTAAAAATAACCATCAGCTCAACAATAAAAGGCTGAAGCATTAATTCCTCTTTAATTCTTCGGTTATATAAAACACATGGGGTCACTCTGAGGCCTGGACAGTCACACAAGATAAAGGCACAGAAACAAAAACACAGGAAGGTTTTTGTTGAGTTCCTTTGTTTGTGCATTTTCACTTTTGTTTTTGTTGGGGTTTTTTTATTGATTGGTAAACCTCTCCTTCATAGAAGACATGTTGACATGTCACAGTAGGAAAAGCTCAGGTTTAAATGATGAAATGAATAACGAAGGACTTCCTTTTAGCTTCTTCAAGGTTCAGGGTCCTGTTATTGTGAATGCTGGCTCACTGTCACTCTGCCATGGCTTACTGGGTTACAGTTAAAGTACTGTATTGTATATCAAATGGAAGAACAAACCCCAGATAATTCCTTATTCTTTCTTTTATTGTACAAATAAATCATACCATATGATCCTTGACGAGTCATGATATGGAAAAGCACCTGCTGCTCAGCGTGCATTGACAACACTTAATCGTCTGCAGTAATATAGGAGTGAATGCAGTTTACAGGTGGCCCTGAACTCATTTCCAAACTGTCAGAAGGAATCTTTTTCCCATGCCTGCCAGTGGTCAGTGACACGCAAGCCTCCGAGTCCTCACACACACCGCATAGCTCTTCAATGACCACATATCTATGTTTGTGCGTATTCCGGCGGTCCCAGGCAGCTCCACACAGTGAGTGGATGTTGTTTGTGTAGCGCTCGTTGCTCAGGGGAGATTTGAGGCTTCCTCTTTTTTATTCCCTCATTGTGCTGCTACTGTATCCTCAGCATTGTCTCAATGAGAGATTTACTGTCAGCGGGCCGCCACACCAGCTGGCCTGCTGCTAAAAAGGTGTCGGGGAGAGAAAGCTGTCATTCTCATTAGCCCCGCTTGACAGATTCACAGACTGTAGGGCTGCAAATACAGTGTGGAGCAGGTCTGCGTTGCTAGTTCACAGGGTTGAACTACCAGATATTGTGTATAGAGTAGATACACGTTATCTCTTCTTAGTGTATGTGTCATTTTTCTGTCTTTTCCTGCCCTCTTATACTTGACTCCTCTATTGACAGGTACAACCTGGTGAAGTTGTTGGAGAAGTTTGGGAATGTGAAGCAGTTTGACTTCCTGTTTCATAAGTCTGGGCCTTTGGAGGGACAGCCCCGAGGCTACTGCTTTGTCAACTTCAACACCAGGGAGGTACGTGCAAGATTTATATTTAAGATGATTTATATTTGATTTTAATGTGCATTATTGTTTTTATTCTGCCACTACTGATGGTACAAACTCGGGGTCGAGGCTTAAGAAAGCTCTATTAGATTTCTTCACACAGTCGGGACCTGATTATGTGTCTCACCGATGTGAACCGTGGTTTCTAAAAGAAGCACTTAAAAGGAGCCGCTCAGCTTCACAGGTTCAGCGGCTGTATTTGGTTTGGAGTGAGCCGGGGGTTTGTGATAAGCATCTCATTTCACAGCTAGTGTCTATCAGTGGGATATGAAGCCGTCCCAAAAGGATTATACAGAGGAAGTGTGTGTTTATCTTACACACACACACACACACACACACACACACACACACACACACACACACACACACACAGAAAAAGTGCTTAATTAATATAATTTAGTATCAACTACATTTTCTCACACTGCCTCTCAAACACATAGAAACACACATTTACACACAGGTCACTTATGGTCTATCTGCAGAGTCGTATGTCATCACCTGTTCTTGTTTCTCTCATCTCTCTATTGTGAAGACTAATCATTTGAGGACTTGTGTGTTTTTCAACCATGACTGTCCGTCTGCAGGAGGCAGAGAGGGCGATCCAGTGTTTAAATGGGAAGCTAGCTTTGTCCAAGAAGCTGGTGGTGCGCTGGGCGCATGCACAGGTGAGGGTAAGTGTCAAACTCGGTTCCCTTTTTATAAATCTGACAATTGTATACAGCCTGATTGGCTCAGTGGATTAAGGCACAACACCTTTTTGTATGGCACTGTGATTGTGACAGTTTGACAAAATACACGTCTGTGCATTATTTCAAAAAGCTCATCACCAAACAGATTAAAAAACAGTCAAGGAACCTGGTTCCTGTTATCATAGTCCAAAACGAGGCTGAAAAGAATAGAGACATAACCAATAATTCTTAAGATGAAGGGCGTTCTTTAATGCAGAGTTTCAGTCTGAGTGGTAAAAGGTTTACAATTTCACATTACTAGCAGTGGTTGGATCATGGTCAGCAGTGGGATCGCAGCACAACCTATGCCTGTCTCTTAACAATAGACCGCCTACTGGCATTGGGTGAAGGGATATCCTGTATAGAGACGAATCACGCCCTACACACACACACACACACACACACACACACACACACACACACACACACACACACACACACACACACACACACACACACACAGTAGAGGGAGGTCAAGGTCAATGCTGCCGCTTCTGAGACAACACGTAGTAGGATAAATCCACCATTCCTACCAAAAATAGTTTTGGTTATTTGCAGCATTATCAACCTAATGTTTTAGCTCTTTATATACCAGAGTTAATACCTGTCTGTCAGTGTCTGTCTGTCAGTGTCTGTCTGTCAGTCTGTGTCATTAGGCGACTCAAAAGCAAAGAAACTGTTACCACTGTGTGTCTGTCAACACCTTCTGCATGCCCTTCCCTTACACTTGCCAGCGGCCTCTGTTCATTTCTACTGTGAATGTTTTCTCAAAGCTATAGTAACACAGCTCACCAACATGTCCATGTGTCACCAACATCTGGATTTTATACATTTTTTTTAGTAAGTCATCAGCCAGAAGAAATGTTGCTGCATCGCCGAACTAGTTAAGCGGCACGTTTAATTTGAAGAAATTTGTGCGGGTGTGAAGTCTTTCTCATCTTTAATTCTAAAGCATGCTCACATACAACACATGGTTATGATGTTGCAAACACATCCACCAGGTATGAGCAAAGCTGCAACACAGCGATTTGTTTCTGTCAAGCTGCTCGCTGTGGACCAACCTTTCTGGTCAGCGGACAAAGAGGAATTGCAAGATGCATAATTTCACCCTATGACTTGCTTTCAGATGAATATACAAATTAAAATCTTCCTCACATTGTCTCACATAGTCTGTGATTGTTCTCCTTCAGGGTTTAAAAACAGGATTTCACAGTGTAATCTGTATTTCACAAGTTTGGATGTGATATATATATATATATATTTTTTTTTTAGCAAGCCTGTCTTTCCGACCCAGAAGTGACATGCTGGCATAAGTGAGTCAGAGACAGTTGGCGTTGGCGTTTCTCATTTCCAGGCTTACATCTTGACTTTATTATATGGCTTTGAAAGAGAGGAAATACACGTTGATGAACGTTTATTGAAGTGTTGCCCAAAACCCTTCACAAACATCCATGGCTTTTTACCTCAGTGCTCTGTTATTCCTCTACTCGGCAATTCTCAGTTTAGCCAAGGTGTGCTTGTGTGTTATTTATGTTAACATTCTTGGTACATTAAATTCCCATCATCACTAACCATCTATCACAAAATACTGCTTGACTAACTGTCTGCCTGTTCCAGTGTAGGCTATATAACATCCAAAGTGCAGATATTTCAGCCACAACAAACATTTGAACTCTCTTGTAACTTAAGCTCTGACTTGTGTACAGAGTGAGTATGGCCTGATTGCATACGTGTTGTAGATCTATATACGTTCTAGCTACATGCCTTTAGGAATGGGTGGAAGGGAAGGGTCCTGGCTGGTGGAATGGTCATTGTTTTAGACCTATTCTTGGCTATATGTGTTATTTATTCCTCTGGACAGTATAGTAAGACCATGTGTGTGCATTAATGTCACGTAACTTGATTCAGTGCCACTAATCTGAAGCATCATATTCCTGCGAATGGCTGCTTCTGCACCAAGCGCCGGGGTTTTCTCTCGCCCATCATGTGACCGTTGCTTTGTTTTTTTTTTGTCTTTTCTGCTTCACAGGTTTCGAGAGTTCTGTGTTGGCTGGTGGAGATGTTTGGAAGGTGGTTTTTGAGAGGAATGCGTGCAGACGTTGGTTTTTTGCTCTTCAGCTGCTCCCTCTTTACCCCCCCCCTGTCTGTTTGAGCAGACACAAACAAAATCAATACTTCAGTTTAATAATGTTGATGTTTGTGGGAGGAAGCTGGAGTTGACTCTTCCGAGAACTGCTGTCAGTGTTCATTTGGAGGTCCGATGGTTTCTAAATGTGGATGTTTTTCTTCTTCTCTGTCTTCTTCTCCTGCTCCACCTGGGCACTAAAGTGTTTCTAATGCAGGTGTGATTGTACTCAAAATGTGAGAACCCCTTACTATCTAATCACATTGACAGTATTATATTGATTTTGACCAAATCTAGAGAAATACATGACGCACTGAGCTCATTTCCTGGGGGGTTAAGCTGCGACTATCCATGTGTCTCCGTCTCCTTTCACGGGGTTCTTTTCTTGCTTCCACCTGTTATTTTACCCCTTTCTCTCTCTCCATCTGTCTGTCCATCCATGTTTCCATCACTGTCTGTGTGTCATTTTGTTTTGGCCACGTGTCTCATCTACAGAGGTTTGAAGGTTTCCGCAATGACAAGACGATGCCACCGAGCCTGGAACCGTCATGCAGCGGGGCAGCAGAGGGCGGGGCCCTTCCTACCAACCACCTCAGGTTGGTACCAAACGCACAGCTGCACCATCCTTTTTATCCCTCAGAATCCACTAAGTCAGCTTCATCAAAGCCCCGCTGTCTTGAACTTCTGCTTCTACTAAGCTTCTGCTAACCCAGAAAAAAAAACGTACTGTCGCTGCATGTCGTCACACAAACATTACATTGTCAGCTCAGTGTGGACATAGTTTCTAGTCACTTCAGGGGCTTCGCTAACAAATCATCCCTTGCTTGGTGCTGAAGTTATTATAGGAGAGCTTGTGGACTTGTTGCTTTCACCACTAAATGGCGATTCAAGTTCATCTGAACGATGTTTTGGTTCCAAAAACACTGATGTCCCATTAAAGCAGCTTCTCACGTGTTCCATATTCCATTATTGTGGCTACATTCACACACAAACACACTGTAACTATGCCAGTCCAACGTGAGCTTAAGTCGCCAAAAGGCCTCTTGTATCGACTCTTACAGAGACAATCCAGTGTGTAGCAACTTGTCAGCCATCAGGGATTCAGAAAAGTATCCGCACTTCACTTGTAGTGTAAACTTCAAAACAATCTCTCCACACGGCACAAGAGAGAAGCTATAAACGTTCTTTTCCTCCTCGCCGCTGCGATTCTCCCTCTAGACTTTCTCTCTCCTGCTTTTAGATACCTCTTACACCCTTTCCCTCACCCGCTCTCCTCCTCACCCGCACTGTAATTTTTCTCACTTGTTTGTTGAAATTCGCTTTCACCGTTTTCCAAATGCAAGTTGTGCTCCCACCCACCCCCATGCATCTGTCCCTCCCACTGCTAAGAGTGCTAATACCTCCTCTTCTTTTCCCCTCAGCCAAGAGCCGAGACCTGTCCATCACTCAGTTTGCCCTCTCAGCACCAGCACTGGTATTTCCCTCTCATCCTCCCTGCTAACATCCCCTCTCTCTTTCTCTCTTTTTTCACCTCTAGTACTAGTGCTAAAATCCGCGCCATCGAGGCCAAGCTCCAGATGATGGACGAGAATCCAGACGACGACTACTCGGGCCCGTCGGCCTACGTCTACAATAAACCGCCAGAGAGGAAACGCTGGGAGCCCTACTCTAAATCACACCACAATAACCAGAGCAGGCCCTACCGCAAGTTTCGGAGATGACCCATCCTCCCACTCATTCTGGAGAAGACCCCCTTTACACACCTCAGCCCCCACCTACACACAAAGAGACTCTACACAAGATACTATAAAGTAAAGACTATACACATCCTACGTGGGAATGAAAGGTTTTGGCAATACTTTGAGAACCCGGACTCTATGGGAGTAATCGCAGCAATCACGGACAAGTCCCGGAAATGGTTTTAGTTGTTTTGGGTTACATTATCAGCTATGACTTAGTCTTAAGATATGCCCCATACCTGTCTGTTGTGCAGGTCGGGTCCTTTATCAGTCTGCTTTCTCACTTTTGCAGAGATTTAATGCAGGTGAATCGTACAGCTGTGAGTCACGTGATGCACAGCTGCCAGGAAAGAGAAATGTTATTGTTGAAGAGTCTAACTGCCAATTCTCTCATTGTTTTAGTGTATTTAGTTTCAGATCATATTATTTAAAGGTACAATTCTTTGTTTCAAGACTTCAATGAAGAGGAAGAAATACACCGATTTGTAACAGGTTTGTTTTCAAATGATAAGCCACTCAGTGTAAGTTGTAGTATTTATGTGTGATGTTGCTCTTTACCTAATGGTTTACTTTTTATTTCTCTTTGATCCAATTTTTTATACGACTGCAGTCAGACTATTTTGACTCTCCTTTTGTGTTATTTCTCCTGCCACAATCTCTTTATTTTAACTACCAATTAAATAGATCATTCTATCATTACATAGATTTTCTACATTGCTCATAAAATACAGGAACCACTCTTGAATTTGGTCAGCAACATTTGAATACTCTCACGCGCGCTTATGCTGATATGGTGTTGTTTTTGTAAGAAATTTGATAAACCACCTGCATCTCATTAATGGACTTTCGAGAACAAGAAATGAGACCCATTACTCCACCATGGGGTTAAAAGCTGCAGTCCTGAGTCAGTACAGAATTTTTAAGAACCAGGAAGACTGCCACAATAGTCAGTACTGACAAATGTCCCAGTGTTTTCTGTAATTACTGATCATTCTGTTTATTAAAGTGTCTATTATATTTCGAGTCCCACTTTTTTTTATTCCCTAGACGTGGTGCATATTGACCGTTTAGTTCATGCTGTAAATCATTTTAATATTTTGTAGATCGTTTGCATATGGGTTTATTTTAAAATCAGTTTGTTATTGTGTTAAGCAGTACTTTTGATGTGATCTGAGCTGTGTTTCTTGCAGGTGTGACTTGCAGTGTGAGGCTATAAAAAAACCTTTATGCAAAAAAAGAAAAAAATGTGTGGGCGGAATTATAGTCTGAGTAGGTTTGCGGGAAGAATGAATTTGCCAACCAAAGGTGTTTTGCAGAAGCAATGTTTATAAAAAGTTTTCTAAGTCCGACATTATAACCCTGCAGCAAGGATGGCGTCGGCAGACATAATTGCAAGTGATGAAATGAAAGAGCGTGCACGCCGAACAAATCAAACCCTACCTCTTGACAAAAGTCAGCCCTTTAAAAAAAATGTCTTGGTTGTTGCGGTATGTTTCTGATGGCCATTAGATCAAATTATTGTTTTCTTTACAATGTGTGTATTTATCTCTTTTAAATAAAAAAAACAATCATATTCGTTAAAATATATTTTTCAAATTGATTACATATTTCAAATTCGTTTCTCCTCGGGAGGAGTGGTGAAGATGGCCTGGTTTATTTGGATGGATTGGATTTACAGATAATTGCTGGATCCTCGCGGAGATCCTGATTGACACGAGGGGCGCGCGGAGCCGGTGTGTGGGCTCGCACATCCTGTAATCATCGGCCTTCCCTTTCTTCAAAACACCCGGTGAGTTTTTGTTTCATCTGCATCAGCCCTTCTCCTCCTACACGATTTAGAGGAATAACTCTTACTTTTTATCCCACACTTGTTTTTGTTGCTTTGTTTGCGTTATGTAGCCTGTGTCAAAATAGAAATACGTGGATTAAAATACAACCCTACCCTATTTAATATTCTACTATATGTGATTGTTTTTATTTTTCTGTGTTTCACCTTAATTTCACACAACACGAGCAATTTAAATATTTGGAATGAATATCATTTAATAGCTTTAAAAAGCGATTCTTATATCATGAGGTTAAAATGCATTTGGGAGCGAGGAGCAGATTACCATTGGAATTAATTACATTTTTACAGTATTGTATTTGAGTAGGCCTAAATGCATTGTGATTCTATTCTAATATAGGGATCATTATTTTATTTGACCCTGAATATACAGTATAACTCAACATATATGCAGACACTGTGTATAAAAAGGTCTGTATACACCCGAGTATATGCTAATTATTGCGTTAGTCTAGTTGTATATTTGTCGTGGTAAATAAATGGCAATTATCTAAATAACTATAATTTAAATTGGGTTTTTTAGGGGGTCTGGCAGCAGCTATATATGCCTGAGATATCATAACATGGCCAGCAGAGTTTGAGTAAGCTTCTGTCATAACTGTTCCAGAGTGTGTCCACCCTTCTCACGCATATGAAACTCTTTCTTGCCCTCCCCCCTCTTTAACGGCAAGGCAGGCCAGCGAGCCGCGCAAACTTTCACTACACCTCTGCGGAGACACTCGGGTTCCCTGCGCTCCCGTCGACTCCGCACTCTCCCCTGCAGCCTATGAAGCCTTGGAGTAAACGCTGCCAGCCCTTCCATTTGATTCACTTCCTGTAGTCAAGACTGCTTCCCCAAAAAAAAGTGGAGAGAGGGGGGAAACGGGGAAAAGGAGGAACTCTTTCTGCGGCGATGCAACTCCTCGCCTCTGCATAGCTCCATAACTTCTATAGTTTGGGGTTCAGCAGCAGTCGGGTCGTCGCGTCACGGCGGCGTTGTGAAGAAACAGCGTTTTGCGTAAAAAATAATAATAATAATAAAAAAAAAACCTGTGCGGACATTCACAACGCGAGCCCGTACGGATGGTACAAGTTTTGACGCCCATCGCCGACTCTTCTCCCGGTTTCCACGCACCGAGTTTGGAGACGCTGAACGCCGTGAGGCTCCGGGGGGTTCATGTACTGGAAAAATGAAGTTTTGTCCCCTCTTTCAGAGGGAAATAATATTCTGTCCGAAGGAATCCCCACAAAGAAGGTACTAACACTTTGGAAAACACTTGTCTGGGCTTCAACTTTGTGTGTGTAAAAGGTTCAGATTCCACTTACGCACTGTGCGGCCCTTCACTGTTTGCTTTAGATTCAATTAGCTTTTTTTTACGCGATGACACACAGCACGTAACATGTGGCTACAACGATGCAATAAGTTGCCTCGACGCGAAATCATTTTAAATTTAGAATTTGTTTATCTTCTGTATTGAACGCAGTTGCAAACACACACGCGCGCAGTGTATTTGCAGCCCGTGCGCGTTTTTTGTTTTCTTGTTTTGTTTTGTTTTGTCTCTCCGTGATGTCACAAGAATCACCGCTTGTGTACTGAGATCGGCTGCACGCGCCAGCCGCCGTGAAGAGGCACGCGCCTCTCTGTTATGAATAGCGTGATTTGCGGTCCGCGAGCCTCTCCATCGCTGCCAACGCGCCCGAGAAGAATTAGATTTTAATTACAGCCATTAAAAATCAAATTTGCAATTCTTTGGGTGACCCGTTGCCTCTCCCTGATTGACAGTTGAAATTGACACTCCGGCTCCCTCTTATCCGCGGCGTTTCAAGCTATTTGTAATTACAGGTAGTTTTTTCTCTCTCCCTCTCTCTCTTCCCCCCTCCACTCGCGTGTCCTGGATTGCGAGGAAAATACTATTATTCTGAGAGGCGCGAGGTTAAGGGCAGGGAAAAAATCAATCCAAATTGAAATAGCTTCATTAAAATGTGCCTTTTGTTGCGGGGCTCCTTTTAACCGTTTTAACCACTTTATATAGAGGAGTGGCCCTGGAGAGCTAGTCTGCAAATGTCTCCCGAGGATTTCTCGGCTGAGGATGAGACGGGGGGAAAGTGATTAAGACTCGCCGTTCACCGACCGTTGTCT
Organism: Eutrigla gurnardus; assembly: GCF_963514095.1. Taxonomy (NCBI): domain Eukaryota; kingdom Metazoa; phylum Chordata; class Actinopteri; order Perciformes; family Triglidae; genus Eutrigla; species Eutrigla gurnardus. The sequence continues at coordinate 13,836,207 of NC_139930.1, read as the reverse complement.
TGTAGGTGATCTCCACTGAGCACCAGAGTACACATACGGGAGCCTCGCGCTGCAGTGTGGACTCTAAGCACGCGCCAATGGTGAGAGAGAGCTTTATTGCCCATTTGTGCCTCTTACATGTCTGAATCGTTCAGTGCGTCTCTTGCATCTTCTGGGTGAATTACGCGCACTGGCACTGCGGGGTTCACTGTGTGTGTTTGTGTATGTATGTGTGTATGTGTGTGTTACTGAGCTGTGCTGATGACCTCTTGCAGTCTCACTCGGACGGAGAATCCCAGCGGTCCAACATGGAGCGGGAGGACACCCGCTCGTCCCCCAGCACGCCGTCCACGCCGTCCGTGTGCTCGCCGACCTCGACCACCAGCTCGGTGCCGTCCACCGGGAAGAACGTGTGCGCCAGCTGCGGCCAGGAGATCCTGGACAGATACTTGCTGAAGGTGAGAGGCCGAGCGTGAACCCTGTGAAACTAGAGCAGGAGTCGTTTTCTCCTCAGGGCGTCCTTGTTTGTTTGTTTAGCATTCTCTCTTTTTTTTTTGGACTTTTCCACACAAGACGAGCGTGGAGCGAATGAAGCAGGGCGCCATGACTCGGGTCCTGTTTGGGTTTGGACAGGCCTGCTCGCGTCTTAATGGACTGGGATGAACACGTTATGCGTTCGTGTTGTAGAATTTACACGGAATAAAAATCAGGTAGAAATAAAAACAGCAATAAGTCAATAAGACAGAACCCATAATGACCAGACGTTACATGCAACTGGCACAGAGAAATAGCTTATTATAACTCATTTTTATAATTATTCCAACATACACATGAACCATCTCTGGGTGTATGCAGTTGTATTGCGGTGCAGCATTTATCTGCTTCGTATAATAATAATAATAATAGTAATAATAGTAATTATTATTATTATTATTATTATTATTGAATCCAAGCTTATGCGATAGGCGGTGTTTTGGGGAGCGCAAATACAACAGGGGTGTTTAGATTTTCTCTCTCCTGTTTTTCAGCCTGTCTATACGCCCTGTCTTGTCGCGTGCGCCCGCGTGCTTCCAACCAAAACACTCTTCGCTCGCGCACAAATGGGTGTGTTGGTTAGGAAGTGTGAGTTTACTTTTGTTGTTGCATCGTATACTCGTTTAAATGCTTTACAAAAACACGTATTTAATGTAGCTGTAAATAGATACATATAATATTTGGTATGAACTCAAAAAAGATCAAAATCTATTGTGAGCAGCATTTTATTTGGTCTGCATTAATGGAAGTCCTGACCTCTCTCTCTAAAATATTATTATTATTAGTGGTAGCAGAAGAAGTAGTCTTAGTAGTATTTAATATTAGGCCTTTTTTCTCGTTGGTAAATAAATAGTTTTCTATTAATTTGGAATGTCCTAAAATTGTTAATTAAAAATATGCTTTGTTAGATAGAATTGCCTTCTATAAAAACGAATATTCTGAAACACAACTGTATTTACATTTTTGCTTTTTTTTAAAAAAAACAGGTGGTAACTGCAGCTCAGCCTTAATGACCTCTCTCGGTAGAATAATAATATTCTGAAACATATTAAATGGGCAATTGTTTAGGTAGCGTGATGGCTTTGTTATCTGTAAACCTAAGAAATTATTCAAATCATTATTTTCAATCTTCATTACAGATTGCTCACGCCAAATAATACTTTGTATTTATTTATTTTCCCTTTAAAAGTAATGCAATCATAATTGCTGTTGAACGAAAATATTACACTCCAGAAAATGTTAGCCAGGGCTTATAAACAGGATGCTTTGGATTCGATATTTCACAATATCAATCATGCATGCACTTCAGCAGCAAATATTGCTTTTACGTTATTATTTATTTAATTTCTAAGCAAAACCCCCAAGTGCTGGCATTAAAAAAATGTTGCTATATCGAAAACATCTATGTAAAACAGCTTGTCCACAAAGTCGCAACAGACTCACCAAAAAACCCTATAATTGAATATTAAAATGATGAATGTACATTAATTACTGTGCATAGGATTTCTCTTGCGTAATTTGACGTGTTTGACGTAGGCTATTACGAGGCATAGGCCTACGTCAAAAGCTGAATTGGACATGTAGGACTGAACAATGTTGTTGCTATGATAGCGTCATAGAGACGTTGTAATCCATTGGTCTGTCATCAGTTTGACACCGTTGTCTGTTCGCAGGTGAACAACCTGATCTGGCACGTGCGCTGTCTGGAGTGTTCCGTCTGCAGGACGTCGCTACGTCAGCACAGCAGCTGCTACATCAAAAACAAAGAGATCTTCTGTAAAATGGATTATTTCAGGTAGGGTAAGTTTATGACCGTGTTTTCAAAATACCACGTCTACTCAGCCAACACAGGCCCAGTCTCTCTCTCTCTCTCTCTCTCTCTCTCTCTCTCTCTCTCTCTCTCTCTCTCTCTCTCTCTCCCCCTTTTGAGATGGATGCGGGTTGCCTCATGTGTTCTTGAAAGACCTTTTTAAAAAACGTCTCTCAGGTCTGTAACAAAATAAAAAGTCTAGTTGAAAGATCCACCGTTTTGTTATGGCTATCGAAAAAAACAACATTTCCAGCAGCTACAAAAAGAATATCCAGCCTACATTATCCTAAAAGCTTGAATGGATCAGGCCTGTTGGTGGCTGCGTTTTGTGGGACAATGTTTTGACCACGTTTCATCACATTCTACTGTATATTTCAGATTAAAAAAAAAAAATGTGTTAACATGTTCGTTAACGACCAAGTCATATCAGACAGGCCCTGGATCTGTTTTTAATCCGGCCATCCACGTTTTCCAATGTTGGGCGTTAAATAGACACACACACACACACACACACACACACACACACACACACACACACACACACACACACACACACACACACACACACACACACACACTTTAACTTATCAACACACAGTTAAAGGACACGCGCCAAGAAGCGCGCCGTGGCTGTTTTATCACCTCAAGAGGGGCACGTGAAACAAAACGGAAATCGCCGGAAATGCCCTTTTGAGTGTGCAGCTATCTGTGTTTAGTCGGCCCCCATAGGCAAACAAAGCGTTAGGTGAAACGAAAAACGAATATGCAACATAGAGGAAAATATTATTCCATTCTATTCTATTCTAGATCTATATCTACTGGTTGATAGTGCGCCTCATCATCCATCAAAGGCGAAAAATAGAAGGATTTGTCTTGAAATAATAAAACATATCACATCCTTGTTCATTTTCAGAGAACCAAACAAAGCAAAATGACATAAAAAAACATAATAATTCAATTAATTCTATCTTCATGCTCCAATACAATAAATCTCATAGCGTTTCACAGATCTGTGCCATATACTCGCATCATATTCTGCCACTGCTGGGCATTTCTCTTAAATTTTTATTTATGATTGAAAGGTGATACAGTATATAGACAAAGAGTGATCAAATCAGTTGCATTCATTCAAGCATTTGTGAATACATGCAGCAGAGGAAGAGGAAGTTAATCAGATTTAAATTAACTTTTTGACCACGTGTGTGCGGATCCTATTTGTGTGTGTGTGTGTGTGTGTGTGTGTGTGTGGTATCTGAGGTGAAATGGGGTTCACACCAGCAGCAGTAGTTCATAGTGAAATTCTGTTTCGTAGCCTGAAGCTGGTGGATGTATGGAATGGATACGCAGGCATTGTGCACACATCAGTTTGTGTGTGCACATGTGTGATTGCTCGGAGCTGTGAGTGAGCTTCGCTGTTTGTCTGATTGAAAGCTGACACCAAGTCGCCGTTCTGAGGTTTATAATCACCAGCAATTAGTCGTCCTCCACCCCAGACCCTCAGGCCTCCAGACCAGCAATTAGACCGCCCCGAGTGCCTGGTCAGCATGTTTCTGTTTCTGAATGTAACTCCTATCCTAACTACACACACACACACACACACACACATGAACACACACACACACACACACACACACACACACACACACACACACACACACACACACACACACACACACACGCACTAAATATGAAAACATGAATATGAATCAGAATGCACTGTACACATTGCCTCCTTTAAGGACTTGAAAAAACATGCACACACTGACACACACAAGCTTGCATGCAGACATAGCCACACACACACACACACACACACACACACACACACACACACACACACACACACACACACACACACACACACACACACACACACACACACACACACACACACTCACTCACTCAGACATACACTGAGATCTCTGTTTATTTATGCACGTCCAGCAGCTGCCAGTCATTTTGCTATTTTTTTTTGCACAAAATGGAGATTTTTCTGTGTTTGCTCTGCCACATCATAATAATATTTTACCTGACCCGTCTCCATTTAAGTGCTCCTTCACCAGTCACCCCTCTCGCCCCCTCATCGCTGCTCTGTGGACGCTGAGCCAGCATCAAACACGGGGAGGATTTAAAGTATGTCGGAGCATTAGAGAACTGTAATGGTGGTGCAGGTGTAGCTGTCACTGGGATCATGTTATGTAGTCATCAGAGGAAATCCAACACTGTAATTATATGAAACACAGTAATTATGATAAAAAAACAGGCCTGAATATAGAAGCGATAAATGTTTTGACCCACCAGGATAAGGATTACAGAAGTTTCACCATAAATTTCGAAAGAATTACATGTAAAGACGGACTCCACAGGATTCATACAGCAGTTTTATGTCAACCGGTGTTCAGCAGCAGCTTACATGTACTGCATAGCTGTCCGCATAGATTGTGAAAGGCATTGTTTCCCCTTTTTGGCTCAAATTATGGGTCCATTTTGCTTCTTGATTATAAAGAAACTAAAAGTAAACTAAAAAAAAAGCACAAAACAGCTTCACATTCTTTCAGGATTTTAGGACGTAATTTGCTTTGCAGCTCTTAAACCGGTACATTTAACATTCCTCACATGCACGCATGTTAATCCCCAACACACACACACACACACACACACACACACACACACACTTGAACACGTGCACACATGCACACCTGCCATAGTGATACGAAGAAAACATTTGAAAAAAGTAGTAGAATTGGCATATCAAAAAATAGAAGCGGCATATCAATCAAACAATCAGTGGCAGCTACTATTCCACTTGTAAATATATTATTACACATATATAGTTATTGCACATGTCATTATTTAAACCCATATTTCTGAGGTTGAAGCTTGTTTTTGAACCTGGAATTTCAATTTCTACTTTAGCCTGGCTGCTAGCTATATACATATAGCCAAAACACAGCGAGTGCATGTTTGTTTTGGTTGTTTGACATGACAGGTTTTAACCAAATAATGACAATAATTATTGCATAATTTTCTAAATAAGACAACATGTGAAATGTGCAGGGACTAATCCACAAAACAGAGGCAGACCACAGTTAGCTAGAGTTAGCTCTGGCTAACTCTAGCTAACTCTAGCTACCTGGTGAGCCACAGCTAACCTTCGGTAAAGTCCTCACCTCTTTTATGTAATTCAAAGGTCATTTAATGCTCCAACAACTTAGTGAAAGATGTGTTGCCACATTAATAAGCAGTATTTTAATCACAATGGAGAACAAACGTATCACAAGATGAGGAAATGAGGCCTGCTGCATCTTAATAGCCTAGCCTATCTTAACAGAGTATCTAAGCAGTTCCAGTTACATTCATTTGGTTTAAGTAAACTACATTTAAATCTAAAGATTAATTTGTTCAAATGGACAAACAAATCTTAAGAACATTATTTGTCTGTCGACATTGAGAGTGGCTGTTATTGTTGTTAGCATACAAAATTATTTTTATTTCAACTTCCCAGGTTGTGTTACTGCGCTGTCTATTTGTAAGGCAGTTTAGCGATATTTTTTTTGATAAATGTATGAATGAACAAACAAAAATGTAGACTACACTGTAGACATTTCCTACATCACGACTTCCATACACCTTCACAAGATGTAAAGCTAGTAATCGGCTAGTTCAAATGGTTCTGATAAGACAAAAACACAGCAGTCAAGTCAGTTTCATTCCCATCAGTGGAAAAGCTGAACACTGTGTTTAGAGTGACTCTTGACAAGCAAGGTCATGATATATTTGACTTGATAGTCTGGATACACTGAAGATCAAACTGTTACACATTTTGCAAATTTCCTTCTCAATATGGCTTCACTCTCTGGAGAAAAATCCTCATTTGCATAATACTGTTTGTAGGTTTAGAGTAGATTCCCTTGGCCACACGGGATAATGAAAACGAATATTTAGAAAGTCTTGCAGCAACAGCTTTGCTGCAGGGCTGAGGGCCTGTAGCCTACAATGGTAACCTCTGTAAATATAAACTGTAATCTGGGTTTAGGCCAGATTTATACTAGGCTAAACACCACTGCAAGTCCAGATCCTCTGGGCTGGTTTCAAACCTCTGGAGATATTTCCTCATCTGTGTCAGCCTCTCATCTGGCTTTGGACTGACAGCTGCTTTAATGGGGCGTAATAGCAGGAAATCAGAGTGGGTTTCCCTCCACATACGTGTGTGTGTGTGTGTGTGTGTGTGTGTGTGCACGTGCACATATGTGTGTGCATGCGCGAGTATAAGGGGGAGGAAGGTGGTGTGTGTATGTCAGGATCGGGGGTGCAGGACAGAGCCCATGCTGTGCCTCTCAAAGCCATGTCAGGCCTCAGGGGCTTGCTCTCACACACACACACACACACACACACACACGCACACACACACACACACGCACACACACGCAAACCATTTCTTTATCAGCCTCCTCTTAACCCCCCTCGCCTCCCTGAACCCCTCCCTCGCCTCACTCTGTAGAAACTTCATCCTCGTCCGTGAGCTGCAGGCCACACAGGAAGTTGCATTGCTGCACTAATCAGGGGCACCGTGGGATACTGACAGTGTAACCAGAGTCCATGCATGCAGGGAACTTTGTGGGTGAGATGTGTGCGTGTGGTGTGTGTGTGTGTGTTGTAATAATAATTATTCATCACACCACCTCTGCTTTGCTGATTAGGTCTCCATAGCAACAAAGAGAAGGAATGGGTACGGAGCGAGTGAAATCATAATAAGACATCTGTCACACAATGCTAATCATTTAAATAAAAGCTGCTCAGTCAAAGCGATGAAATATATTATTCACTTTGTAACGCAGATTATGAAGAAAGCTGCCCGTGTTGCTGCGGTCTCAAAGAACAGAATCCAAATGTCAAGGTTGCTCTTCAGCAGGGTTAATAGTGTAAAGCATGATACGAATGTTAATCTGCTATGTCTGTAAATCATTTCGATTCATACACATTTCTAACATGAACATTGCGTCGTAGAAACCACACAGTCAAGCAAGAACTCTCTGAGGAGAAATCTAATAGATTCTCATAGCCCATCAGAAAGAATCCCCGAAACGTGTAACTCCTCAAGCCACTCTTTCAGCAGCAGGTGAATTACTGTTAAAAAAAAAAGAAAAAGAGTAAAGATTAGACGAAAGAAGTGGAGCAAATAGAAGAGGTTTGGGGGTAAAGGGAGTTTTGTGGTGTAGGATTTTCCCTTGTGAGTGATACGGGAGGGGGCATGAGGATTGACATCGCTCCAAAATAAACACCAGGTTTTTGGTACAGAGACAAAATGAGATAGAAAAAAAAAAAAAAGACGGGGTAGAGTGAGGGTGGGGGTTCCGAGGAGATGAAGATGGAAGAGGAGGAGGAGGAGGGGGTTAAACATGGGATGATTTGCAGCTTTTCTGGGTTCTGTCTCGGAGCATGAAACTGACAAGCTGTCATGCTCGATTAGCCACAACGTTTCACAATGTTTTCCTCTTTTACTGTAGAAACAGCCTGAAATTCTCCATAAGAAGTGCTACAGACGCACAGTAACAGTAAGCCATGGAGTCGATTTGTCTCCGGAATGGCTTTATTGGGTTTTAAGAGGTTTTTTTGGTCAAGTTGCACGGATCTGTGACAACTTAAGCGCTCTGTAAGTGCCATGCCAGCACATTTTTATTTCAAGGTCACCACAATAACCCCGTAGTCTCAGTGCTGCGATGCTGAACTGAATTTGTTTGTTGTGAGGAATGCCAGGCCCCGGTACTGTAGATGCTTTATTTATTTATGTGTTTTTTATTTGGACAATTGTTGCGTTACTTAACAGTGCAAAACTAGGATGACAGACAGAAGCAGAATAAGACCCTCAAACGGGAGGCATTTAATGCCGTCCTGTAAATATTCTCCACCGTACATGCAGAGAAATGAATCTTTTGGCCAAAGAGCTCGTGTACATGAGGAGGGGTATGACATTGTTACATGTCAGGGCTATAGTATGCTTTCATCCCAGATAGAGTGGACTCGAGTGCACTGATACACTGCCAAATCCACTCACTTGGCAACCCCCGTGCTCTCCGTCCCCCTGCTGTCTGTCTGCCATCGACGCTCTTTGCATCGCTGTTTCCCTCAGCCACTCATTTCCTCTCTCCACGTCTCTTCTTTTCATCCTGCCCTCACCCGCTCTTCCTACCTTTCAACCGCTGACGGCTCTTTGAATTAGATTCAGGTCTGTGATGCCGTGCTCATTATCGTTGCTTAAAAAAAAAACACACTGAAGCTGAGCAAAGAAGAAACGGCTACATGTAAGAATGCAAAAAATGTGGAGTCAACCATCGGCTCTTAATATCCGTGTCAGTTCCTGTTTCACAGAACAATCCCATCCAGTATGGAAATGTTTCTAATTTGAGCTAAATCCCATCTTGTCCCCAGTTTTACATGAGGTAGCACTTTCTCGCAGCGCTGCTTACAAATCCTTCTTCCTTCAACAGTATTGGCAGCTGCTCGCCCGGACAATGGCTCTTAACCTCAGCGTGATCTCAAACGTAAAGCGTTTTATACCCATTAAACCCACAATGTGCTCTCTAAATTAGGAGCTTAATGTCTTTTGATTGTGGTGTAAAAGAGGACATTTGTGTAATATTTCAGTTTCAAGTTTTCTCCTCCGTGCCAGCTGCTCAGTGAACCCTAGCTCAGTTAAAGGAGAAGGCTGCTGATATTCTATATTATTTTGTATTTTACAAAAAACCAACTGCGTAGCCAAAGCCTGATGTATCGTATTGCTCTCTGTTGTACCACTATAAACACATTAATGGGACATGATGATCATGGGCACTGTATTATTATTAGTTTATTATTATGAGTTTATTTAGAGGCAGTTCTACACTGTCCTGCTGCTGTCCATTCTCGCTAAACCATAAATATGTACTGATCCGCAGCTGAAAATAGTCCCCATCAAATGCATTGCTCACTCTTGTTGAATAATGTTTGCAAAAACATACAGTGCCTGGCTTTTTTTCAGGTAACTATTCAGCTTTTTTGTTTAAATGACCTATATATTTGTGACCCATTTTAAAAATGATGGGACTAATGCACATCTTATCTCCATACTTTATGAATGTAAGGGTACTTAAATGATGGCAGTGCTTGTTTTGCCTCAGTCCTTATGCCCTTTCATCCTTGTATTTGTCTCATTCAGTCAAGTCACATATAAATGATTCAAATGAATATAGCATGTTAGTTGAGACATTCATATCTTGTTTTGAGCTCTTGAGCATTCGCTGACTTAACAAATGAACGTCCATAATCCGTTCCCTGGCTGGCCTCTCTCTCTTTCCATAACTGTCGGTGCATTTATCTTTCATCCACCCACCCATTCAGAACAGTAAGTCAGGTGGTTTAGGTTTATATGCCGCCTGACCTCACTGTTGCTATCAGTTACAGCGGGGCAATCTAGAGTGATGTCATCCAAGTCTCCCTCCATCCTCCACTGTGTGCAAAACCACCCCGGTTTACATGTGTGCTGGTTTGTTCCCCGGTGTGTGTGTGTGTGTGTGTGTGTGTGTGTGTGTACATGTCAGGGCCTTCATGCATCAGCCAGGAAATTGCAGGTGTTGGTTTGTTTGCGTTCAAGGCTCAGCTTGCAGCCACAGTCAGGAGGCTTTTTTCTCCTGAAGGCCACATCCTCCTCCAAGGTTTCTTCCTTAAACCCTTTGAGTTCTACCAAAACTTCAAGTTTTTAAAATACATTCATTTTCAACTTCAGCTCTCTCAAAAATATTCTCAGCGAAAAAAAAGCACGTCTTTGCATGTTTATTTCATTATGGTTCATAATGTGGAATTGCCGTGAGATTAGATTTAAAAGATCTACCGCTGTAATTTTCTCTTGGTTTACCCCATCAATGAACCGCTAATTCCTCATTCTGTTTCTCCTCCTCTGCCTCTGTTCTCTTTTCCCCTCTCGTTCACAGTAGGTTCGGTACTAAGTGTGCCCGCTGCGGGCGGCAGATCTACGCCAGCGACTGGGTGCGTCGTGCGAGGGGGAACGCATACCACTTGGCATGTTTCGCGTGTTACTCGTGCAAGAGGCAGTTGTCCACGGGAGAGGAGTTTGGCTTGGTGGAGGACAAGGTCCTTTGCAGGATCCACTACGACACCATGGTGGAGAACCTCAAAAGAGCGGCTGAGAGTGGTGAGTCGTGCTTCTGGGAAATGGTTCCCTGTGGCTGACCAGATGTTCGCTCAAAAGGCCTCTCGAAAAACCGAGGTTACATGAATTTGCGAGCAAAACTAATTCACCTTTTGTATAATTAATTTTTTCCTATGTCATTGATCTTCTTATTTCTTGGTGGTCAAATCCCTCAAATGTGAAAGGACGTCCCTTTATGACATGGTTTCCAAGCGCTCTGGTTCAAATACGTCTCCTGGGGGCTATCGTATTCATTTCAAATTCTTACTCAACGCATTTTTCTCTCATCTCACGTATCTTGTGTTTTCCAGGCAACGGTATCACGTTAGAAGGAGCCGTCCCAACAGAACAAGACAGTCAGCCCAAACCGGCCAAAAGGGCGCGGACGTCCTTCACAGCAGAACAGCTACAGGTCAGACCCAAACCAATGCAGTTTATCGCTTTATTTTGTAAATGTGCAGCCCTGTCAAGTACATTAAACCCAATATGTAATGATCAGCTGTGTTTGAAGTCATGCTTTGCCTCGATATGCAGATCATGCAGGCTCAGTTTGCCCAGGACAACAATCCAGACGCCCAAACACTACAGAAGCTAGCCGACATGACGGGCCTCAGCAGGAGAGTTATACAGGTCAGCACACAGAACTCCACTTCCTTCTGCTACTCATGAATGTACCTATGTTATAGTAAAGGTCAAATTATGTTAACAGACGATATATAATAGTAAAATGTACATTCAGGCTAAATAATATATTTTCAATGTTTTGTTTTGTCTGTCGTTTATGATTCTTACATCAACTTATTGGATTTTAAGAATATAGCTACATGATGTCTGGTTACATTGCGTCCTCATAGGTGTGGTTTCAAAACTGCAGAGCAAGACACAAAAAGCACACGCCCCAGCACAGTGGGGTTCCCCCAGGTCATCCCCAGTCCAGGATGCCCTCGTCCCTGCCCGATGAGCTGCATTACTCCCCCTTTGGCAGCCCTGAGCGGGCACACATGGTGGCCCTTCACGGGTATATCGACAGTGAGTTATTTTGGTGCAATAAACCCCTCAGCCTTTTGTTAGCACTCGTAAAGCAGACTATTCCTAATTTCGCTATTTTAAGATATGTTTTCTGTGCTTTTTGCCTTGCAGGTCATCCCTTCTCCATGCTGACCTCCCAGAGTCTCCCTCACCAGGCCATGTCACTGCCCCAGCTCCCCCTCAGCCGCTAGCGCTCCACCATTATGACCTCTACGACCCCTAAACCTCCGGATCCTAACCCTTGATCTCCCATCAGTGACGTCTGCAGACCTGAGCCGGAGGTCACGCGGGAGTCAGCTTGGAGAAAAGACACATCTTACGGGAGCCCTGCCCACTCGGAAACGGAAAAAAAGAAACCGATGAACGAGGAAAAACTAAGATACATCCGTCATTATGCTCTTTTTTCTTTCCGAGGACAGGAATATCCCACCTGCAGCTCTGTTAAAAATGGCCGTGAAGCATTTACCATTAGCGAGGAACTCACTGACTGTATTTCACACCACCTGAAGGACCCATTTTGCTTCATACGTACAGCATCCTCCACTCTACCCGTCCATCCTTGACTTGGAAGGGAGTTTTTAAGGGATGAAACTGACCAAAGAAGCAGAAGTGAAGCCTCTTGAGTGCTGTCAGAATACGGAAGATTAACAGAAAACTTAAGGGGGAACTGTCTTTGTGGCTGGAGGGCCCTGCACACGCAGTAGACCACATTAGAGGTAAGACTCCTCACTCTTTTCTCTCCAAGCAACCATGAAGGAAACATAAATGTAAATTGAATTAGTTGACTGTTATTATACTGAAATATTGCCTTTAGGAATGACATAGTGACTTTATGACTTCTCAAAAAACAGTATCCTAGTTAAATTTTTGGTTACTTTTCACTGAAATGCAGTGTAGAATTAGATTTTTGTTATAGTTGAAAAAAAAAATGGTGTGCCTTATCTCTACCGTTATACAAGGAAACTTGAGCAGTGAATTTAATCGCTATTATTCGTCTCAAACAAAGATTTGTATTCTTTAGAACAAATTACGGGGAAATTTAAATCTAAATGGTAGAAAATCTGCATGATTCATTCATGAAGGGAAACCACAATGCATAATATCCGGGTTTATGTGTTATTAAATTATGGCTGTAACATTAGAAGCCGACGGATTTTTAAGGCCGCCAAAAATCCTGTTACATTCTTTTAAACTTAGAGAAACAGAGGGACAGTCTGAGATAAGCATACTAGTCAAACTACACATTCCTACACAATCTGTCACAAGGTACATATTTTCACAAACGAGTGTCACTAATTCATCATTTCTAAGGTTGCTTGTTGGGCTTCTGTGTGTGTTTTCCACACAAAGAGGGAAATGGAGTGTTTGATGTCTTGGTACAATATGAAACGGACTGGGGTTGTACATAGTAAGACGTGTGTGTGTGGGTGTGTGTGTGTGTGTGTGTGTGTGAGTGTGTGTGTGTGTGTGTTGGCAGGGGTAGAGAGTGTGCATCTGTATTTAAGTGCCATGGCCATTGTGTGAAGAACAGGATCCAACAAGACCTCAATGTCCTTGTATTTATTGAGATGGTAATTCCCTGTAAAGCACCTTTTCCCCCCCCTCTGAAATTGTTTTGTTTTGTTTAAAAAAACATGAAATGAAATTCAACAAAAAAAAAGTTGATTTGATAGACTGTGCATCATAAATGTTTTGTGTACTAAAATGCAATAAAATAGAATGTGATATTTTTGTGGTTTTGGATCATTTGTGAGGATAAATTAACGAAACGATGCTTCACATTTATTTTAACAACAACTTTGAGGAATTTGGCACCAAGATTAAATTAGGCTCCACCGGATAAGGTTTTTCACATGATAAAATAAAAAAATATGAAGTAATCATATGTTTTATGTGTTTTGTAATTATACATGTTTAGTTGTTTGGTTGCAGTTGCATGTGTGTGTGTGTGTGTGTGTGAGCATTGCATTTTTTCCTGAGTATGTATTTGCCATGAAGCAGGAAGGGTGCATCATCCCCTTTGTGCAAACGACTGCTGCTTGAAATACTTGATGTCTTAGTCATCTTATTTATTTTGACCTTACAACGTGTGAAACTGTTTAGGTCACTACAGGGCTTCCGTACCCTACAAACAGGCTATAGTGGTGTTATTTTAAAGGGAGTACAGAACTGCTGCTGTGTTAATGTTACTATACACTTAATACATACCATTTATTATGTTGTTTTGGGGAAAATGCAAGGGTCACATTTACTATCAGAACATGACTTTGACTATGGAACATTTCATTATGACATGAAGCCTAAATATATATTATCGTAGACTAATGTCCCCCATTACAATATTTTTAGAATATCTTTGCATGTGGGAAAGCTCATTGTCAGACAGTTGTTACAACTCCAATTTAAGGATTTAAAAAGGTTAATAATAATAATAATAAAAAAAGAAAAAAATAGAAACCTGACATTTTGCTTTTCATTCATTATATGTCTTCAGCCAAAATAAACAACACAAGACAAAATGAAGACATTTGCTGTAGTTTTAACAGGCAATACATAAACATATCATTTGATATTGCTGGTCTCTTCAGTTCTGGTTGCAACGCCAACAACCTCATCCCAGGCTTTGCGACAGGTCCGCACAATCCACTCATGCTCGGAGTCATCTGTTGGGAAGATTTCATTTTGAATTATTACAAATATAGAAGTTAATAGTATTGGAAACAAAGCCTGGAGTTAAGACGTTTTTAAAACGTTTGACCCATGACTTAAAAAAAAAAAATACAAACCGCGTATTTAGGTGTAAAGGTAAAGCGTTTAAATCCAAACTATAACCAGCAGATGCATAATTACGCCACAGGTCATTTTGCGTGTGAGGCTGCGACAGTGAAGTGGCATTCACGTCTCGGGGTAAATTTCTCAAATCAAGATAAGCCTGACAATTAGGAGGAAAATAACTTCTCAGCGCCACTTCAGACACCAAAGAATAATCGCCAATTTTATTTTATTTAAAAAAAAAACCGAAACGACAGCCAGAGGAGCTGATAGTAAACCAGTTTTTTATTCATTGTTACAACTGAAATGAGGAGCTAATTGCAGGGGAAGTGAGCTTTCTCTGGAGCGCTCGCAGCTGCACGCACTTGAACGGCACGCGGGCCTCAACCCCCAGGTTCCACTGCGCGCGGGGCTCCATTGTAACCGGGGGAGCAGGTCTGCAGCTCTCGGACTGATTGTGTGTAATTGCCCGGCGTCAACACTGACAGCCACTTCAAGTACGAAACACCCCGCTGCACTCTTTTTCCCCCTTTTTTTTTTTGCTGGGCCCGTCTCTGCTCTCTACCTGGTCCCTGAACGCACCGGACACGCGGACAGCTGCCACGCAAGCGGCCTTTTGTGACGCATTTGTTAGCGGAGAAGGTAATTACCGAAGCCTATACATCGTTACGTTTAGTCTGACCTCTATTAGCCACACACCACAACCTGCCTTAATGATAATTAGATAGGGACATTTTCATATTTGCTGTAATTCTGCCCTCTTGAGATTCTATAGCGACGTTTATCTCGGGATTTAAATCCTACGTAATTGGCACCTTGGGTTATTTGAGGGCACAGGTGGCTGGCTAGTGTATGTGGGTGATTTCCTCAAATTTGAGGAAAGCAGGACATTGGTGTGATGCACCAGGTTTTATAAGTAAATACATTTGACCTGGCTATTTTCATCCTTTCTGTGATTTTTGGGATATTGCAGTTATAGACTGATTAAAAAAAAAAAAGATCTGTCAAATATGATATTGTCAAAATTGTGAGGCAAATATCAAGACAATCTTCAATGGACACCCTTGTTTGTGAAACCCTTTTTGTGGTTGAGAGAGAGAGAGAGAGAGAGGGGAAGCGATAATGGCACCCTGTTAAAAGTCTGTTTATCTTAATCCTTAAAATACACTCAGAAGGAAAAGTGTTTCCTTCCAGCCTAATGGCTACAATGCAAACAAACACATTCGCACGGAGGAAGACACACTGGCTTAATTAGCAAAAACTAAAAAAAACCTGCTTTCTTGTAATCTGCGTAAAAGATGATCGCATTCAGCTGGATTTAGCGTCAGTGTCCAGGGAAACTCCAGAGCCACCACGCTGTCAAACTCAAGTCAATCTCTAAGTACATTTTGTGGTTCCTGAGCGGAGGCACCACAGCGACATCAAAGATATCAAAGTGTGAAAATCTCAAACAAATATTCAAATGTCTCCAATTCGCTGCAAGCCGTGCAGACCCAGAAAACAGGGGCAGTTTTCTAGTTTCCAAAAGGGAGATACTGATCTTCACAAATGATTAATCCATCTGTCACAGCTCACATGATTAACATGTGAATCCTGTTTCATGGTGATTTTTCTCGCCCCTAAGATGCATGAAAAAGGAGAGTTTCAGGAAAGGCAGCGCGAGGATACGTTCCACTCCCCAGGGCCCCGGCTGATGTTATCTGTCTGTGAAACACCTCGGCTGCATGGGGACAAAGGGAGGGGCCGTGGCTTGGTCACCAGAGGTGTTTTCCTTGGGCTGTGGAATGTTTTTCAGTGTGGAACTCTTTCTGTGCGGAGTTTTCAAAGGGAAGGGTTATTCCAGAAACAGGAAAGTGCTACAAACAATATGGCCACACATGGCCCCTGCTGGAGCTGCCGCTGCCTCCTGCACCGCCGGCAACCGTTGCCAAGAGAGAATATACACGACCGACCCGTGTGTGTGTTTGTTTGTAATAACAGAACACGCTCAATCAGTCAGTGGTGGAGATTTGATTGTACAGATGTGGCCTATGCACCTCCCCCCTTATACTTTTTTTTTTAAATGACAGTTTTATCAAGTAATGTTTCAAGTAAAAATAGCCTTTTAGAGTTGTTTGTTGATTATGCGATTTGTTTTTCAAGTTTAACAGTTAATCATTTCATTGTGTTGGAAGTCTGTTGGCTTTATTCGAGCCGGTCTGGTCTGCTAAGACACAGTTAGGTGGCAGAAAGTGGAAGCACATGCTTCTTGATTTATCTGATGTCACAAGAAAGGCACACATTTGAATTAACTTCAGAAAAAACAAAATAAAAAAACCTCAGATCGACCTGCCATCGCTGTGGTAGTAGAGGTTGGACACTTTGTGAGGAAGGTGGGGACCAACATCAGCCAGACAAGCTGCGATCCTTGAATGTTCATCTTTCACCACCTGCAATCACTCGACACACACACACACCCAGACATTCCTTTCTTTCCGCCTTCTGTGTTGCAGGAGATGTCTTTGTATCCAAATGACCTGTCTGACTAATACTTCTAACTACATTCTCATTAAATCTACTAAGAATCACTAAGTCCATCGATCCAACCAATCAAAGGCTGCAAACCCAACTTAATTGTAGCTGTGATACAAAGCATGCTTCTGTGAGTGAATGGCATGTCTTTCCTTAAAATTACTACTTAAAATTACTACTTTTCTAAGACGATTTCCTCCCAAACAAGAAGATGGGAAGCACCATCACCATCCAATGTGAGCCCAGCCGGCTCTACGTGTCAGTAAAGGAGGGCGTTTGTCATCATTTTGGTCAACGCCCAGTGATGACAACTCTAATCCGAGAAATGCTTCCTGGTCCTTTCCCAAAATTGATGAGCGAAGTGAAATTTCCGATGTGTTTTTGCAGGACTTGCTGGGTGGACCGTTAAGATTCGCTCCATTAATGTACATTTAATTTTTTCTAGTTCTGAGCCGGCCATAAAAAAGGTCCATCTCATTTCTGTTGGCATTGTTTACATCACATTCTTTTATCCACACCAAGTCGAGACTGCAGGATTTTACCCGAGAATACTCCCACATGTAGAAGAAACAACCAACCCTGTGCATGGATGTGTTTCAGGGGTGTTGCTCCTAACATTTGAATCCTCTGGTCTTGTCTGTGACGGAAGGTTCCCACTTCATAATCCTAACTGACACACTTACCCTCTCCACCCTCCCATTTCCTCCATCATGCTACGTTTCTACACGGCGCTCCAGCGTTCTGCACACGTCCCTCCGTACATGCCGTCGGCATGGCAGCTCCTTGATGACGAGAAATCGCTTCAACTCCAAAAATAATCTAGAACCTCCTGGGGAATATTAGCAGCGGATCCTATTGTTTTGCTACCTGGCACTTTGCCAAGAAGGACTGTTTGTCCAAGTTAGCAACAGTTACTAAAGAGGCCAGGACTTCGCTATTGGTCCATTTTAGCCAATGACTAAAGTTGAGCCTAATATATCCTCGGAACGACGTCCAGTTCAGGGGGTGAGACTTAAATCATGTGTCAGTTTAAAACAGTTCCATACGTCAACACTTTTTCAAAACTTCTCTAGAGATGAGGCTTTGTCTTCGCAGGCCTCCCTTGTCCTACATCCTTCGGTTGTAACCGCTACATGGGGAGCTCCTTCCTCTTTCCTCGTCCCCTCTGGGAGAGCGGGTCTTCCCTGCGTCCCATCATCCCCGGCAGTCCTCATCCTGGGCGGAAGCCGTGAGGCAATAAATTCTGTCTTCACACCCACTCTGACAAATGTGCCTTCGCCTCCCAGGGTTGAAAAATAAATCCATACAGGATACAGGGGCATTTTTTCTCCAGAATTGCAGAGACAAGAGGGAGAGAGCGCACATGGGTAGCATACTTGATATATAGCACAAGCCACACACACACACACTTCCACATAAACTGGCGTGTGCATCAATGAAATAGTTCCTGTTTGACTCCAGAGATTCAGAGTATTGTTGGGAAGTGTTCAGTTCCTCTTCTTTTTCATCTCAACTTCCAAAAGAATTATTTCCTCTTGTACCCCATCTCTCTCTCTCTCCGTCACTCCGCTGATCAATACCAGAGCTTTAATGATGATGAACAACCCGCATCACGGAAAGAATCCAAAAACATATTTTTGTCTTCTTACACACGCCGATAACATCTGGCGAGGATGTGAATGTTTCCTCCTGTCTCTCCAAATATGTAAATGAGACGTGTGTGCTCGTGGAAACTTGATCTGTACTGCGTTCCAGCTAGCTCATCTGAATAGAAATATTTTGTCCCAAAATACATTTCTGCCTCACGGAGCTTGTGAGTCATACCTTTAACTTCTGCCAGGAATCGTATACCTTGACACATTTCTGAATGTATAAGGTTAGAATCTTCAGATGAGGATCCAGACATCAACGCTGCAGTGGGTCGGCTTTATTTGAAATTGAAATACAAAAATTATGAAGAAAAAAAAACTGTCTGAGTGAATGCTTCCTACATTTCACACAAGAGTCCTGCAGGATTGGACAACACCCCCATGCATGTACCTCTGATTAAAGCTGTTGAGGTACAACACGTGTTAAAAACAGTCATGCAACAGCAACTACACCGAAACCCTAGTGAGCCAAAAGCTATGTATTAAGAAACTACTCTACTAGCTGAGAGATTCATAACATTGTCTAGTGATGTAAAAGCGTAGGAGACATGACGAGCAGAGGATGTCAGAATTTGGGAATTCCTATCTGGACACCTGACAGATCACATTCACTTCAAATCTGGAGCTCCAAAGCTGGGCATCCGTTCAGTGGAAAAATGTGTCTTGAATTTTCCACTTTTGACAAATAACAAAAGGAGCAAAAAAAAAGTTCTGAAATGACTGCAACAGCCTATAGGAGCATGCTTATCAGATGACTTGTAGCAATAATCTTCCACCAGAGAATCCAGGGATAATCCATTTAACATCACTCCGTAGGTTCATTGCTATCAAATCCTTCCCATATGGCCGTGTGCTTTCAGAGGTGCAGTTATTTAAAAAGAGGGTCCTGCCTGAGACCAATTCAATACCAGAGCTTTGGTATGTTTTGGTATTTCCAGTGGCCTGTTCTCACAAACGTAGAGTTGTTGAAAAGTAGACATCATTTTGCACAAAGCTGCTATCATGTATAACAAGGCAGCAACAACAGCTGCCTCAGTACTAATTTGGCTGATTGTATGGCTTTTAACTCTTATTGAGGAATATAGGCCATTTCTTTCCTTGAATAATTATATCAAACAATGTTTGGGGAACCTACACAAGGAGTCTCCACTTAGGAACTTTGCTTTGCTCATGTATCTGATGGACATGCAAACAAAACACTGTCCATATGCCTGTTCATATTTATATATTTGCCTCTTTAAGCACTCAAACAAACCATTAGGTTGACCGTCTGTGCATACTACAGCACACACTGAAGCAGGCTCTCGAAAAATATACTGGAATCTGTGGCACTGCTTTAATAAATGACTGTAAAAATACATTTAACATACAGCAATCTATCACTGACATGGGGCTTCATTGGACATAAAACTGTGTGTACTTAATTTGAAATGGGAATTTGTGTTTGCGCTTGACTTTCATCTTCCTCATTTTCTTTGGCACCACGAGCTAAGATGCCTGGATATTACTCAATACTCAGATGGAGCCAATTTGGCCTCAAATTAGTTGGAAAAAATTATGCACAAACTAGAGTGAACCAGCAGTGAGGAAAAAGTGGTACAATTTTGGTTATGATAGAG
Source organism: Eutrigla gurnardus (assembly GCF_963514095.1). NCBI lineage: Eukaryota > Metazoa > Chordata > Actinopteri > Perciformes > Triglidae > Eutrigla > Eutrigla gurnardus. The sequence continues at coordinate 13,816,119 of NC_139930.1, read as the reverse complement.
ATGTGAAAATGTGAGTTTCATATCTGGATTGTGGTATTTTTTTGTTCACCTCACTGTAAGTATATAGTTCCCAAAATATGCCCAGGTTGGAAGATGTCTATTATTCAGAAGCAAAGGATTGTTATAAAGCAACACTGTTAGGAGATATATCTATAAGTCAGTCAACGTTGGTGTCACGGGGCTACAACAGTGAAAATAGGAGCATATTTTCTGTCTCACCTGCAATCCGGAGGAATCTGCCACTGTGGGAAGTGACGATTCTGGTATTGGGGTCATAGAAACCATCTCCACAATCGTAGCATCCATCAGGAATCACACGAGGCGGATGCAGATCGGACAACTGAGATTTTCCTGCGTGAACAAAACAGCTGTTTTGTATTAAACTGCCAGCTTATGTTGGTTTGCTACTACAAATTTGAGTCCTCATGTTCAAATCTGCGCTTTCTAATGTTAATGAGTGTCATGTTGGTTGCTCATGAATGTAAAGTGGCACAAAGTTGTTCTATATCTCAGGCCAGTGCAGAATGGACTTTAAATGTTCTAGTCCTAGTTCTTCTAAAATATTGAACATAGACTGAAATAAAAAAAAGTCCAGTTTTAACTCAAGAATATCAAACTTATGAATATTTCATGAGCCACCCAGCAATATAGAGAAGTGAATCTATGAACAGACTAAGCAGCTTTCGAAATTTTATTTTTTGGTCTGTAGAATGTATGCAAGTTAATGGCTTTGGGGTTGTGTTACATGCTCCTGATCTTTATGTATAAACAGTGTTTTAATTCAAGGCAAAGTTCACTCGATTTTCAAGCTAAATTGTAAAAATGTGTTTGTCCTCTGACCAAATGAGTGAATACATGAGCAAAGAAATGAATTCCCACCTGCAGGTCTGAGCCCATTGCACCTCTCACTGTAGAAGCGCCTGTCGTAACCATTGCAGTAGTCCCAGTCCTTCTCCAGGTACTGCAGACCGTCAGCAAAGGTGAATGACCCCTTGTGAGGAAGCACAACGGTGAAATGGTCCTCATTGTTCAGTTATACATTTTAATGGGTCAATTCACCCAAATTAAAACAAAATCAAACATTTATCTCTAGTGGTGTCTGGTCATGGAGGACGTTTCAATTTTATGTCCCAACATGTATTTGATATTCACATCGTCCACCACTCTTATAGAGTGCGGTTTCATTTGTGCTTCAAGGAAAAGCTGAACAGCAGAAACAATGTTAGTCAAGATAATCCACAGACCTCAATGTTGGCAGTTTGCCTCGGGGCTGCTTCTTTGGCAGAAAGTAGTTCCAGTGAAAACTGTTGAAAGTGAGGTCTGGGGGTTATCCTGTCCTACGTACCCCAGACATGGTTTTTGGAGAGATAAGTTGCTGTTGAGGTTTTTGAATGTCACTTTTCAGTGCTCTAAACCCCACAAAAGAATTTAATTTTTTTTCCATTATTTTTGGGTTAAGGCGGAAATCTTAGAGATGGATATCTCAAAACCTCAGCAGATAAAACCCAAACTGTCTGCATAGATCTAAACCACAAGGGAAAAGTGGAACAATATGTCTGTCGGGTGACCTGCCACACTTTGTGTATGGCAAGAGGGATCAATGTTATTGATTACACCTGTGCTTTTCCTCTATACTTGACAGTACAGAATGTCTGCAGTAAAAAAAGTTCTGGCATCCATTTGTCTTGTGTTAGTTGTTATTGTCCATTTTATTTCAGTGCACTTTTTGATTAAATCCAGATATAACAGTTGTAGTGAGATTAACATCTCAACCACAATATTTCTAATAGAAATATTTATATTAGAATAATTTTAGTTTCAAGTGTTTTATACATACACAGTGGATCTGTGAGCTATACGCTAACATACAATTTCCATTCTGTTTAGAATGAAAGTAGGTTTTTTTTTTGGCTGGCATGGATGCAGGTGCAGGGTAGTCTTGGCCACGGTTGGTCATGGTTTAGAGCTGCTATCATTTCAAATGAGCCGCAGACAAAATGATGATAATAATTGGAGTGATCGCTGTTGTGGCAAAAGCCCATGAAAGATTGCATCAGAGCAGAAGAGACTGTAGCTTCATGCAGGGGGGGAAAAAAGCAGCGAAACCTAATAACTACGACAATAATGGTGAGTGATTGCTAAAAGGGACCAGATGTAATATCGACTATAACCAATGTGAAACACGCAGTCATGCATGTGAATGCATATATTCTGACATGCATGCAAGGACACACACACACACACACACTACTCCTCACCTGTTTAGCTATGCCGTTTTCCCAGGTGGCCTCATATTTACTTCCATTTGGAAAGTGTAGCACTCCTTCGCCATGGAACATCCCATCTTTCATCTCTCCAGCATACTTGGTCTCTGTGGGAAACGTGTACTCTCCTATTCCATCCACCCTGAGGCAGAGAAGAGGTGGTCACACACTGTTGTTTGCTCGAATCAACGGTGTTGTTTCATCCATTTCATTATCCTGCTGTCTCTATACATTTACCTGACATTGTTTGTGTCTTCTTTGTAAATGCTTCCGGTAGTCTCCATTATGACATTGACTTGCTAGCACACCCTCTTCTCAAAATAAACAAACAAGCACACAAACCATGAATTAAAACTGGGCAAGACAGCACAATTGCCTTGCTATCGTTACCATGGTAACGTTGCAACAGAGGCTCCAGCTTAAAGTGGTCAGCGTGAACAGCAATGGATCGTTTGTCACAATGTTATCATCTCTACAAGTTTGAAGCAAAATATACAAAACATATGACAAGTCGATCCAAAGCTGGAGAAACACGTTATTTTGTTTAGTATTTCCTTAAACTCATGAAGTGCGCATGCGCCAGTGATTCCGGCGTTGGTCGCTGTCTCGCCTGCGTCATCAGAACGCGCCTCCCGGCTGACAGCAGCAGCAGGCGCAGCAAACCAAACTGACCTTCTCCGCGGCCTCGTCTGTCTCTCGTCCTGGAGCTAGACGAGGACCTTGAATGTTTTTCATTTGATCCTTGATTTATTGTGAAGACACAGAGCCATGCCCACGCAGCTGGACGTCCCCTCGCTGCAGGAGCTGAAGGTGGATGAGGTGAGCAGCGGTTATTTGTTTAGCTTGAACGCAAATCATAGTAAGACAGAACATGCTAGCTAGCTAGCCGCTAGCCGACCCTAGCTGCTGTAGGGTTCAACATAATGCTCAGTAGCTCACTGACGTTACCTGCCTTTACAATGCTGAAAGTTAGTTCCCTAATTCAGTTTGATAATAAATCCACCAGCAAATATTTCTGAATGCAACTTAAAATGGTGAATGTTCCGGCATCTTTAAGATACCCACCGTGGCAACGGACGTTAGAGGAACCACAATATGCAGGAGTTAATTGACGTTTAGAGTAGAATAGAATTATTTTATTAATCCCAGACATCGTTAACTCTGTTTCACACTCCTCAAAGTGCGCCTTACCTCTTCAGGTAAATGTGGTGACAGTGAAAGTGTCAGTTGCAGTGTTGTTTGGCACATTGAATTTGTCCTTGGAAGTCAGGTGTTATCCAGAAGCAGCTTGTTGTGTTTTTCCAACACTAATATGGCATTATCAGGGATCTAATAAAGAACATGCACGCAGGTACACGTTTCTTTTAAATTAAATCATTTGTTGAATATTTTAAGAATTGTACTGGAATGATCACTGCCTTTACCTCGTTAACAACTGTTGACCTCATAAATATTTCTTTTCTTTTCTTATAAAGATAATTAGATTTGATTGAATATACATAATTGTATTCACACATTAACATGAATTTAAAAAAACTGGGCATACATAGCTAGTGCTACATAGGACTGTGACTTGATATTTGCTGAATTTAGTTCATTTTATTTTATTTGTTGAATTAGAATATATGACTGCATTTCAAATCAAGTCTATTCTTCTTTTCTTTTTTTAATGCACAACTTTAGTAAATAAATACAACATGTAGGCTGAAAACAACAACTGAAGAGTGCTTGAAGGTGTCCTTTTTACAATTAGAACTAGCCTTGCCATTAGCTCCCAGTTAGGCTTCCCATGTAGTGATTGTGTCTCTGCACTGCATGATTATAAATTTGATCTCTGATATTTGATCAAACACATTCTTTCAGCTCTCTTAATTAGGTCATCAATACCAACAAGTGCCAGCATCCACAAAATATTCCTGTCTCACAATGAAAAAGTCTTAGTTTATCTACTTATTGGTAAACAACTATCGTTTTTCTGTCCAGATCAATGTCTCATCTGCAGTGCTGAAGGCTGCTGCCCACCATTATGGCTCCCAATGTGACAAACCCAACAAGGAGTTCATGCTCTGTCGCTGGGAAGAAAAGGACCCCAGAAAGTGTCTAGAAGAAGGGAGGAAAGTCAACGAGTGCGCACTCAACTTTTTCAGGTAACTTGCAATGAGGGTTTTCAATCTTTTCGGCACCAAATACTCCTGGTATACATATTAGACACGATGTATGAAACATTCAGAAGGTTCACACATTATGTGTTTCTTCCAGAGGTTTAGTATAAATAGTTAATTCATCAGACATGTAGGTAACAGTGAATAGACGAGAAACCTAATGATAAGGGAAGAGTGTATATATTGTGAAAAAGGCTACCACAGTGGCCAAAACGTCAGGTCAGCGAGTGATTGAAGATGTGGTTGAACTCTGGAGCCAGCTGGAGGGTGCAGAGTTGGAGAGTTAATTGGAAACCTTGGTCAAAAGAGATTTGCAGTCAAGAGTTTTTGCATTTTTTCCCCCTCTGTGATTGACATGTGGGTAGAAAATGAGATCTGAGGTTGCAAATAATGCTGTTGGACAGTTGTTCTTCCAGGGGTTACAGATGTTAAGTTTACAGTTCACATCCTGTAACGTGTCCGATTAATAAGCTGTAATTCTATTGAACTTTGGCAGAAGTTGGATGTAGATGCAGATACCAGTCTTCCCTGGACAAGTGTAATTATGTTCTGGTCAGTTCATAATCTGATTTGGAGGTGAGAAAACAGAATTTACAGAAAAAGACTAGCGTTGAGTATAACTTCTTAAAAAGAAAAAAAAAAGTAAAATGAATACTTAGGCTATGGGTCAAACTTATTGTATGAGGGTTTGATGGTAAGGACATACTCTTGCACTTTTTATGTGCGTTTATACTCCATGCCACCAAGGAAACTAAAATAGCCGCACCATGTTTGGTCAAACTCTCAATAACTTTCCTGGGATGTTGCCAACATTTATTTTCCATTGTGTAGTGTACCGTGTCATAGTCCTTATCCTACAGCTTTGGATCATTTGTTTTATTTTATAGAGTCAGTATTTATTCCTGCACAGCTTTTTGTAAGTTATTATTTTCACTTTGCTTTTTATTGTATATATTATAAATATTTATAGTATATTTTGATTTAATAAAAAAATATTTTCCTGTTTTTTAAGATTCAGCCTCTCAATAAATGCTTGTTTTGAAATGGGAAAAAAAATAAATCAACTGGTGGTGACTAAAGTATGATGTAGGGAACACCTTTATGTAATTTATCTGTGCTATTTTTTTTAAACAATGACCTGTAGAAAAGGGTTGTTCATTTTTAAAACTGAAGTTCAGAGTTTATTGTGTCTGTTAAACTGCCCTTGGGAGCTATTTGGGGACGTGGTCTGGGGTTTTTCACTCTTAACTGCTGTGTCTGTGTTTACTAAAAGTTTAGACAAAGCCTTGGTTATACCCCGCTGTTAACTAAGCAAGCAACTAAGGTGCTTTTGTGTGTATGTCTGTCTGAAACAGATTGTCCCTTTGGTGCGAAACAAACAACCAACACTCTGACCCCCAAAGATAACTTGAGAGTTGTGAAAGAGCATTACCTGTAATTATTATAATGAGGAAAGATTTGAGAAAAGCTGTAATTGCACTCGGGACCTGGTTTGATTCTTAGGTCTTTCTGGCAGCTGTCAGCCACAATGCTTGTTTTGGAAACTTTTTTTTTTACATGGTTGAGTAGGAATTTTGAATATGAGCAGTTCAGGCACGCAGGACGTTTATTCACAAATCTTCTCAACTCTTATACAATATATTTTCAAATATCGTGTTTGTCACGATATCTTTTTAAACATAATATAAATAACCCTTGTTGAGGGGAAAAGTTCTAGCTCATGCAATATTTTCTTGCATATTTGATTCTGATTAAAATTTGTGTTTGCTCTCTCCCTTGTAGGCAAATCAAGGGAAACTGTGCCGAGTCTTTCACGGAGTACTGGACCTGCCTGGATTATTCAAACTTGGCGGAACTGCGCCAATGCCGTAAGCAGCAGCAAGCCTTCGACGGCTGCGTCCTTGATAAGCTGGGATGGCAGAGACCCGATCTGGGGGACCTGTCTAAGGTGAGTCATATGCAGGATTGACATTAATTTGGAGGCCAAGAAAGGAATCGAGAACACACGTTAGCATATTGAGAAGCACCCAATGTGAGCAGCTTGGTTCATCGGCTCTATTGTGGCTGATTATGGGCTGTGCAACAGGCTCTGATTGCATCTGCGTTCTAGTCTCATTCAGCTATAGTATCATCAATCCGCTATAAAGAGCAGGCAAATCATGCATTTTATGTTGCTTTGGTTTTTCTTTTCTTAAAATTGCCACTTTTAAGGGGCTTGCATAACATGATGGCGACCACTAATTTGGTTGCAGCAATCTTAACCAAAAACTGACAATAGCTTTTTGGACTCTTATTTCTGTCGTCTGAAAAGACACATGGACAAATCTGGGAGCATGTAAATGGTTATAATCAAGTTTCTTTTTTCACCTGCAGTGTGAGACAAAATAACAGATCACTTTGAAAAACGTCCATGTTGCCTGTCCTCTCACTGGCTGCTTTTCTCTGGTTGCTGAGTTATATAACAAATGAAACAACTTTGTGTTTGAGATAAACTAAATTTGCAAAGGGGTTGAAAGAGAGTGAGTTAGTTTGGAGATTTCCAGTGTTGGAGAAAGACAAGAGCCTGCAGGAACAGAGGGAGAGAGTCGAGGCAAGACAGACCCGACCCAGACGTTACACAGAAAGTGACAAGGAAGGAATAAGCAGGAGAGATGAAGTGGATAAACACGAGCCAAGAGGATGTAAATCATGATTTAAGGGAAGAGCTTCGTGAGATAATAAAATAACCACAGCGGAACCAAAACGACAAACAACAATATCTGTATCGGCCGATATGTCTCATTGATGATCAGCTATCATTATTTTATTATACAATCTAACTTTTGTGATCTACTGCTCACTGGTTTCAAGTCAGTTATTACTCACAATTTGAAGATGAATCAAGCCTTTTTTTGCATCACTAAACCTGAGCATGTCCACCAAAAAGTCCTCATGGACGAGACACTGTTATGTGTTTTGCACAAATGTATGTCTGACGAGTCACGGCATGCAATGCATGTTCCTTTTCTTTCCGTAGGTGACCAAAGTGGATACCCAGCGTGCCCTCCCTGAGAACCCCTACCATTCTAGACCACGTCCTGAGGCCAACCCAGCCATCGAGGGTAAACTGGAGCCTTCCAAACATGGCAGCAGATTATTCTTCTGGAGCTGGTGAGGCAACTCCAGAAAGTCACTTTCCAAAGCCATGGGCCCTGTCCAAAAACATCCAGACTACGTGTGATCATTGATACATCAGCGATACTTCAAAAGGTTTTGGCACCTTTTTTAAAGGTGCAAGGTCTGCACTTTGGTTTTGGACAGGGCTCATGTTCTAAAAGTCTCTTCATCAGCTGTACCTCCAGCATCATCAAACAGTTCGATAAAGGAAGGAAACATGGATGGTTGTGTGAGCAAAGTCCATTAATCCACATTTCCTCACCACCTCTGTAAATGTAACGAGTGAACAAATGCAACATGCTGTTATTGTTGTCAAATAATAAAAATATACATTATAACTCTCGACTTTAATGCCTAAATTGATCCATTAAATACTCGGTTGCCTTAAAACAGTGAAAAGGATTTATACGGTTTTAAACATCGGAAAGGTCAACTATTTCGACCCTTTATGCTGCCAGACACGGTTCCTTCAATATCTGCAAATTGTAGGCAACCGCCTCTTGTTTGCACATCTGTGTTTTGTCAGAGTGTGTATTGTCAGACTGATGGAGGGTGAGGTTGGAGGTCAAGGTTCAGGGTCACTACCTGCAGCCAGAGAGAGCTGCTTCAGCTTCCTCCTTTTCTCCTAGCTCACTTCCTGCCTCTGACCTGGACTGGAACAAGACTACAGGAGTCGTTTCAGAGAGATCTACAGCAACGTGTGTTATTGCTGCCGGCACGTGTGTGTGTGTGTGTGTATACGTGTGTGTGTGCGCTAGTGACCTTGAATCGAAGGAGATGAGAAACCAATTCAAAGTCACGCCGGGCCTATGGAGCATGGTGCACCATGCCAACACACACACACACACACACACACACACACACACACACACACACGTGCACTCACGTACCACCAGGACGCTGTTCAAGATCAAAGTTAAAGTGTACGTTACCATGAAAGCTCAGATTTTGTTCCTGCGTACACACGAGCTGTTTAAAAACTATACCAGCAGTAGGCATGATTTGATTTGCTCCGCTACAAATGTCAGCCAGCGTTAACCCATGTGCCATGTGGTTGATTTCTTCGGGGACCAGTAGTAATGTAGGATTTGACAGCTTTCTCATACTCAAAAAGCGGAGATGTGGCCCGGGGGTGTTTGCACATGATGTAAAAACATATTGTTTCAGTGCACAAAAACACAGAGACTTGACTTCTTGCTCCGAGAGGTCGACGGCTATTTGCTGTCGGTCACTGTGATTTTATTCGGAATATGTAAAAATAAACTTTGAGCTTTTCTCATTTTTTTTTTTGCTTATTCTAGATGGAGTGTTGATATAATTCCCGTTGAAAGGGTTTTCCGTACCGTATGTCTTCAACATTTTTTCCCACAACTTTTCTTTTTATCCCACAGAAAGCATTTCAACATATGCACAGCGCATTACCAAAAACAACAAATATAGTTTTGGTGTGTACAGTAGCTCCGCGTGCCTACGCAGACGTGAGTGTGCACGTCTCCTTGTTTCTCCGGGGCAGAAATCCCCTCGCAAGGTGTGGTCTGGACCTGCGGCGTGCACAGGAAACGCCTGACAGACCCTCTTGTGACCTGGACGGTGGGACAAAGGGAGGAGGGAAGAAGGGATGCAAAGAGGAAAAGGAGGTGTGGACGGAGGGAAACATGGAGGAGAAGGGGGCGAGGACGGACAGGGAGCAAATATGAAAATAGTCAAGTAGTGGAAGAAAATAGAAAAGTTAAAAAGAAGAAGGACGTAAAGAATCAAGGGAAACGAGACGAGGGGGGAAGGTAAAGTGAGATCCAACTAAAGGGTCAAGGTGGGTAATGACTTGAAAGCAGACAGACGGAGTGGGGGTCTCAGAGGTTGTTCAGTGGCTGGCGGAGAGGCCCCGGGGCTCGTGGCAGGCCCGTCTCCATGCGACTTGCAGGAAGCGGAGGGTCATCGTTTGACACGGCACCGCCACAGGAAACGGGCTCTGGCACAGGAAAGAAATACAATACAGCGCTCTCACAAAGCGACAGCCCGCCTGGGAGCCCCAACGCGCTAAAATACTCAAACAACCCGGCTTGTTCATAACACACGACTGTCAATATTCCCATTGTTCGCCGACGGGTTCGACATAATAAAAGTGATATTTGAGGTGGTGATGAGCATCAGCAGTCATAGCGGGTACGTACTCTTTTTTTTTTTTGTTCCTTTTCTATCAGTTCACCTGTGCTGAGGAACTAATTTCTAATGTTCAACATCTATATTGTTTATTTCCCAGAGGAAATGTGTGATAAATGCATATATTTCAATAAAGACAGAAGAAGATAGAATAAATAAGAAATGCATTACTTTATTACCATCCAACACCATGGTACACTTTTCATCCGTGCCCTTAAGAGCCCCTACATGTGGGCGCGCTTCGTTCCCCAAACTCTAAAATGTGTTTGATTTGTTTATGTCGGTGCGTCTACTTTGCCATTTGGCTCTGTGATCTTCAGACTACATGTGGCTGAGTGCTGCTTTTATGTTTTCTCTCATCCCGTCATACTGCACAGGGTGGCTTTGAACTGCCATGCAGGTTGCACTATGTATAAAACAACACGAGCACGGCCACCACTCATGGAGATTAATAATCTGTGCGTTTCAAAAGGGTAAACACGCATGCACATGTACTCGCTCACACAGCAAACATTGTTGTTTTTAATATTTGGGCTTTCAGAGAAGGCACATTTACGTGAGACTGAACATTGTTATCTAATAATAATAGAGGTATATTGTAAATATCACATTTAAGGGGAATATTTATGGAATCATTTAAAGGAGCCTTGTGTAGGATTTAGAGGCATCGAGAGGTGAGGTCGCAGGTTGCAACCAACTGAAACTTCTCCAAAGTGCCAAGTACGTAGAAGCAAAACAGCCATTATAGTAGAGTCAGTATGTCTGTTCTGAGCTACTAAAGACGGCCGTATGTCGATATAAACACATCATTCTGTCAACGAAAACACAAACATTTTTATTTTCAGGTGATTATACAGCGAAGAAAACTTACTTTGGGTCATAAATATCTGCAGGGGCACTATGAGTGACCCCTGTGGTACTATATATACCGTCATCTATTGTTATAAAAAAAATACAGATTACTTCTTTCAATAACCTCGATATTAACTCATCTTTGTTGAGGATGGATTCTCTTCATCAATAATCCTGCTTCACACTAACAACATGTTCACATAGCAAAAAATCACACACACACACACACACACACACACACACAGGTGTTATATCTGTGTGGTGACAGAGCGATGACCAAGAACCTGTGTTTTGCATTCCAGCAGACACGCTTCACCGCCACTCTTTCACGCCGCAGTTTTGCCGAACGCCTCGCAATGCAGCGCTTAAGATAACATTTTAGCAAATGTTAAGGTTTCACTCGAGGTGTTGGTTTTTCAAAGACAAGACGGAGCAGGAGAGCTCTCGCTTCACAGCACACTAATGAAGCTCGGTCACACACCGAGCGGCGAAGCACACTGACACGTCTACACGAAGACACACTTGGACAAATGCGGAAAAAGACACATGCAAACACATTAATGGTAGTTAGACATATCTTCCCACGGAATTGTGATAACATCTACAGAAAAGTTGATATCTCTGTTGAATTTATGATATTTACAAAGTAAAAGTGTTTTCTCATAGTATGTCATGGTCATATGTTTTTTCTTATAGTTTGTTTCCTGTTTTAGTTTGAAAGTCCTCTCCTCTTGTGTCTTGTCTTGTTTTACATCCTGTCTTTATGACTTTCTCACCTTTGTAATTATTTGCCCCGCCCTCGTTTGTTCCACCTGTGTCTAATCACCCTGCTCACCTTGTGTATCTGCTCGCCTTATGTTTAATTTAACCTGCCGGCCTCGTTTCTGCATTTGGCTCCTCTGTTGAACTGAACCTGGCCATCATGGACCCAGCAGGACCTTTTTATGAGGTCACATATACCCTCTGGTGCCTGCGGAATGACTGGAGATATGCCTCCAGGAATGTGGAAAAGGTATCTTCTCAGCCTCGGGTGAGGCAAGAATGGGCAGAGGACTTCATTTCACTCCTACATCTCAGCCTGCTAGCTACCAGCCTCCAATCCGGTCCACTCTCCTGGGGTCCTGAGTCTGCATCCAGTGCAGCAGCCTGCCTCATGCCAGAGCTGTATCTTCTGGTGCCAGCCAATTTCCCCATCTCAAGTATCCACGCTGGCTTTTATTTGGGATCAGCCATCGACATCGGCCTCCAGAGGGGTTCGTTCTCCAGAGCCGCCCTGCCTCCAACACTGTCCTCCAGAGGCGCTCTCCCCGCCTGCTCGTCCATCTATTCGGCTCCCTGGCCTCACTGCTAGTTTCTGCATTTGGCCCCCGACATTGTGACATTAAGGGTAAGTTTCAATGACTCCCCCAAGACATTAAGAGGGATTTCCTGAGGGCTCAGCTAACTCTGCTTATTCCATGTGTTTAGAACTAAAAAACCCCAAGTCGTTTCATTTCTCTGCGTGTTTATTCTGCGGTACCTTAGCAAATGGACTAATGTGAAGTGTGTGATGGAACGAGATGTCTAAATGACAGCTCGGGCTGTTGTCACGCAGATTAACACTCTAGAAGTTGTGGTCTGGGAGCCGTACAGTAATATAAACACTATTTGTGTTTGTTCTGTGTGTATATATGAGGAGTATGGAGTGCTCCTCGCAGCCTTAAGTGTTGGTATGTTTGTGCATTTGCACATGTATGTGTGAGTAACATTTATGTGTGTGTGTGTGTGTGTGTGTGTGTGTGTGTGTGGTTTGTGTGTGTGTGTGTGTGTGTGCGCTGCAGCTCCTTCTGGGCCGGCCTGTGTTTATCTTGGCCTGATCCCAGACCTTCATCACTTCTCTGCTGATAGCTCCATTCCTCCATCCCTCTGTCCCTCCGGCTATTTACAAGTCTACCGCAGACTGCCTTTCCCTGCGTGCCAACATCCAATCCTTTTTCTTCCCTCTCCTCTCCTTCGCACTGTCGTCATTTGCTTTATGGCAGACTGCGTTTCAGTGTTCTCCCTCAGAAAAAAAACCCCCATCTACGTCTCACTCTTCTTGTCAGCCAAATAGGTTGAAGCTAGTCCAATTGGATTGTATATGGACATCCGCCCTTCACTTATTCTTTGCTTTGATTTATTTATGGAGTGAAGTGCATTCATCCATTTGAATAAAACATTTAAAAAAAAAGGTAGTTAAGATAGATTTAAGGTTTTTGACAGACATTTTGACTTGTCATACCTGGAAAATGCACAGGTGTAACAATGGCTCTACCAACCATTGAACAGCAAAAATCTATTATTTTTAATATTACACCTGTGCTTTGACCTTCTGCTCTTTTACACAGCAAGTGTTTTTGATTTTATGTCTTGGATCAAATCATCTCTGGCGAGTCCAAGTCTCGACTCTCCGGTCCACTCTACTGAGGAGTGAGGAGTCACTTTACTCCTGTCGACCCTCATCTCTCTGACAGCACAGCAGCATCAAAGGCACTTTTACTGCATATACATCCAGCATTCGTAGCGCCCAGACCAGCTGACGTGCATTCACACACACACACACACACACACACACACACACACACACACACACACACACACACACACACACACACACACACGTGCACATTGGACTCCAGCCAGTTAAAACCCCTCTAGTAGCCAGAGTTGACTTATTCCCATGCACTGGGAAGCCGATGTCGCCCTAATGCTGTTGTGCTTGCGGTTTCTGCAAGGTATACTGAAGCATTCCTCGGCCGTGCGCTCATCTAAACAAAGCTAGTTAAAGAGGACACATAGGGGCTCGGGCTACACAGTTGTGGCAGGGCTCCACTGGGTGGCTCCTATCTGACAGAGGGCTCAGAGGGTCTTGGGTTTCCTACGCATGTCAAGGTAGGTTAGCTGTTCCCCGGCGTCGGGCCGCTCCGAGGCCCCGGTGGGCTATCAGTCACAATGGTCTCTCTCTCCCTCTCTCTCTCTCCCTCCACGCCCTTCTCCCACCCACCGCCTCGCCTATACGCTGACGCACAGCCTGTCTTCTGGCTGTCATCCCAGGTTTAGGCTACACGTCAAGTCTTTTTGCCCTTTTTTTCCTTGTCTGTGTCTCTCAGACCTTACATCCCTTCTGCCTTGCTATTTTCTTTCCACTCGGATCACGGCGTGTCAGAGTTTGGTCCTCACTTGTCATCTTTCATTTTGCTCTCAACCCCATCATGTATTAAAAGCACGCTGTTCTCTAATTGCCTGCAGTCCACAACAAGCCGTAGGCGGAGAACGAAATTTCATTGCTGTAGGTGTAGTGAATCTTTTTTTTTTTTCATCTTTGCTCGATGAACACATCCTTTCAGAGGCAGTTTATTTTGAATGTATTTGAATCGTGTGAATTTAATTTAAATTTAGCCAATAAGCCAAGCAGAAATAAAGGAATCCGGGGTTTCCCTCCCGGTTGGCTCTGCAGCGTTTGTCTCGTTTGGGTCACTGTAAGGTGGTGAGAAAGAGACAGTCCAGTCCTCCTGTGTCACACGTCCACGCCTCAACACACATAATCACACCACTTCCAGGTTTACCAAGCGTGTTAGCGTGCCCCGCGCTGCAACACTGTTGCTTCGTTGTGAATGCAGGCAGTTTGTGAGTCAAAACTAAAATAACGTTTTGCAAAAGAAAAATAAACTGACAGGGATTTTTCCTGAGAGGAAACCTTTAGTTTACTATATGACATGTTTCTTAATAGTGCTAAAGTGTTCAGTGTTCTTTAAATAAACAATGTGGAGTTTTGCATAGTGGGGCATGAAAGAATGCAGGAGTCTCGCTGCCCCTCTCACACATGTCAGCAATTTGGCTGCCTTGTGTATTTTGGATGTTGGAAAAAAAAAAAAGGAACATTTCAAAGTAAACGAAAGAAGGAAAGTCTTATCCGCCTGGCAGCTGCACTCTGGACCAAATTGCTTTCAGCTGATGCGCTGCAGCTCAAACTTGCTTGGGTAATGTCAAGTGATGCATTGCAATACTGAGAAAACAACACAGACAAAAAATAAATAAAAAGGAAAAGAAATGCTGGAAAGTTCCAGTGCTTATTCAGCCAACCCCCCCCAAACCAGCAGAACATCACGAACATTTGAATTTGAATTTGCAGTTAGGCTTCTTAAACGAAATCTTCATGTAGCTGCATTGAGAGTCAAACATGAGAGATGTAGCATCCATGTAAATGATGCATTTGTGACATTGAAGTGACTCACATAGTGACAAGGTAATAATATTTATGATTGGTTAATGAGCAAGGGTGATGCTTTTTTAAAGCAGCATGCACAGTTCATTGAATAAATGAACAAAAATAATAATAATAAAAAATCACCCCCAAAAAAGTCTAGAAAAATATCTAGAATATTCTATTTCAGCAAAACTGAGAAAATTCTCCATCCAACTCACACACACACACACACACACACACACACACACACACACACACACACACATTTTAAATATTTATTTATGCCCACATATAGAGAAGTACAAGGGTTCTTGCACAAGGGACATAAACACTGCCAGTGCAGTTGACAATGGAAGACGGTCAGACACAAAACGCCTGGGCAGCTGAACGCAGTTACATACAAAATGACCTACAGGTCAGATAGAAAACAGACATTTAAGGATACAAAAAACAACGTCTCCTCCAGATTGAACGGCTACCAATAATAACTGAGACTGAGCAGTACCTGGCCAACTGTTTAGCTCTTCTTTTAGGGAGGCCGGCCATCTGAAGGCCCCTCACAACCAACTTATGCGCATGCCCCAGACTACCAAATATAAAGACTAGAAGTTTACACCTGTAGCCTAGCTGAGAGATGGTCTGCTTCAGCTGCTGATATTTCAGCACTTTGGTCAGAAAGGCCTCCTCTAGGCTGTAATCAAAGGTACAGCCGACCTCCAGAATGAGCACCTCTCTATGATTTTCATTAACAACAACAACATCAGGAGTATTAGCTGTTACATGAGAGAACATTGAGACATCATTACACAGGCTGAACATACTCGGCTTCACAGTAGAATGTTTATACAGCATGACACACACACACACACACACACACACACACACACACACTGTTGTACTGGTGATGATGACGATTGTATAATTCATTTCATAGGTTACATTGTGTAACTCTATGAAATCAACCATTGATAAAACATATTCTGAAAGCCAGTGGAAACAAACATGTGAGCAAACAAATCAAGAATTACGCAATATTTATTTTTCTTTCGGCATGCAGGCGTGCTTGCACAAATATTAAATCTTGAAATCCACAAATCCCAAATGCACTGAAAATATACACATTCAGAGAGTGTCTGCATACAAACACACAGAGTACATCAAATTACGTGTTTTTGGCAAACGAGTGAAGATAATTGAATTTTCCATGTTCAGGGGAGTTTAGATTTTCAGCACGGATCATCTGTGGTTTGAAAAACGAAGCCGGGATTTCACACATACAGGATTTTGTATTTGCGCCTCGAGGTCGTGACATTTCCCTCCCAATGCGCAGCTGTCATCAGGCTCGTCATGTAAATTCAATTTGCCTTTTTAACACATTTAATAAAAAGTCATAACCATTTTTCCCCCTCTCGATAATGTGTTTCCCTATATTTCCCCTCACCAACAGTCCAACAACCTCACCAGAGTTACTATTACATAAGCTGTTCAAGGCACTTTTCAAGAGCTGTAGGGAGCAATCATTTATAATAACTTTAATATGCTCTAAGAGGCAATGTGGACTTTCTAAGAACACACCTTGTGTAGTACCAACAGAGAATCCCATGTTTTAGAGGGGAATTACTGCAAAGAAAGCAGAGAAAGAAACATTCAATAAATATGTTTGTTATATAAACATAGACGCATTAAACTTTGGACGCCGTACCAACTTCTGATTATTTGTTTTATGTGCACAACTTTTCTGTTAAACATTCCTGGGTATTCTATCATATTATTACCATTTTGGGCAACACTTTACTTCATGTCCCTCTATTTAGCATTCATAAGCAGTAAATGGTTTCATGTATTTGTCCACAGCTATAACTCATCTGTGCAGCAAGTGGCGGCAGGTGTTTAAATAGTCTAACAGTGACAGTCAAACACAGAAGTAATATGTTATTTATGACTTTATAGGCTTCTTGGTGACTAATAATAATAATAAACACTCAAAAATGTTCTTAGAGTTGCAAGCATTTGCATCAGACATTCCCTGAAATAGATCCAAATAATAATAATAAAGAAACCAGCAGATGTTAATAAAAGGAGGGCAGTTACAAAGTGTTTTCATGTCCATTATCTCAGAAACCCTCCCCCACGAATGATCTTCTCCTTTCTGTTTATATGAGGTGCAAAAGATGATTCTCAAAAGAAACTTTAATGACCTGTTATGACCTTTAATATTGTATATCAGACAGATGAGTATCCCGTTGGAGACATTGCGATCACATGGGCAGCATCTTGTAGCCCGAGGTGAGCAGACTAAGCAAATTTTACACTGTATAAAAATTCCAACATTGTTTTCTCACTGTTGTTAATTTTAGACCTGAAGAAATAACTGTGCTTTCGTCTGGTTCATCTCAGTATTCTAGCTCTGACAAAATATTTCCTCATCAAGAGTCACCACCTGCACGCTCTTGACTTTTGGAGCAAAAACAACACGTTCCTTTACTGTAGGGAAAAGAAATAAATTCAAATAAAACTTTGGTCCAACCAAGCAAACCAACGAGAACACAACAGGTTCACTCGCTGGCTTCCAGCCCCCCCCCCCCGGCTCTGTTTACATTCTGCTGGCAGGGGGATCTGGAAGTGTTTGGCTCGGCTCGGCGCTCACTGGGAACTATCAGACAATTCACATTTTAAACTATTTTGATATCGGCTCTGTGGAGAGTTGCCGTTTCCCTGAGAACACGACTTGCCTCTGGGCTCTGGGGCCTGTTGCACCGCCAGAGGGATAAACAGTGGGAGGGGAGGAGAGGGCGATGGGAAGAGAGAGACGGAGAGCACGGTCAGTGTGCTCCGAAGCTATTCCACTAAAAACCAAGGGCATATTAAAAAAAGTAGAATCACATTCTGCTGCAAAAAAAAAAATCTTGAATTAAGACGAGTGCCTCATCCATTAAAAATACAAATGTACAAAGACCGTGTTTGAGTAGATGAATATGGTTGCAGTGTATTTGCTGCAGTGAGCACCAGGGACAAGGGTTTTCCTGTGAGTACCTGCTTCTTATGTTGAGGTTAAAGGTGCTGGAATTAGAGGGGGAACCTTCAGCTTGTGTAAATTAGGAGAGTTTCACTATGTTCATGTAGCGCCTGAAGCTGTGTGTGTGTGTGTGTGTGTGTGTGTGTGTGTGTGTGTGTGTGTGTGTGTGTGTGTGTGTGTACATACATAAGGTGAACAAAATAATAGAAATATCTAAAAACGTAACATGTTCCTCTACTTTAATTGAATAATTTTCTATTCGACAATCAATAACAACACAATATTATCAATCAATAACTAATTAGTTATCTATAATTATTATTTCTCACTATTTATTACCTTATACTATCTTTATCTATCACTAATTAGTTATATTATTTATACACGTTTGCTTGAGGACTTTTACTTGTAATAAAATATTTTTATGCTGTATCACCACTACTTTTACGTAAACAAATGGATACTTCTTCCACTAGTTTTTGATATTATGTTGTGCGTATGCATGTGTGACATTTTATCCTTTAAAAATAAAGTATGGATCCATAGTTGGCAATGAAATAAATTGACATAATCCTTGAAAAGTTTTTGAGACCAGTAGCATGACATAATTCTTTATGAATTTGACAAATAAACTTGTTTTTCTAATAAAAAATCTCTATCAAAGCTGACACGCACACCACTAATTGCAGCTGCGTGACAGTCCTGTAGCCTGTTTCCTTTTAAAATTGACAGTCTTGACAAAAAACATGATGAGTTATTATATTATAAAGTGTTGTTTTGTCCATTGCTGTTCATGCACATATCGCCAGCGCTCAAACAACCTCGTGGCCAATCAGCAGGCTCACCTTCGCCGCTCCGGGTCTGAATGACCTATTAGCCAAATGTGTTTATTCAGTGTTTAGTCACTATTACCCTCAGTATGATCCCTGCACTAAGGGGCTAATGGTTGAATTTTTTCCCCCCCAGCCCTACTTCACCGTAAAATAATTGATCACATGTGAGAGCAACTGGCACGCGTTTCCTCTTGTTTTCCTGAAGAGGTGATATCATGCGGTCAGGCCGCTTGTTCGTCACCGAGATAGCGTGATTGCTTCCGGTGCTTAGAGAAAGAAAAGAAAGGGGGGGGGGGGGAGGGGAGAGACGTTTGAGAGGGCAAAGTGGTTCTCGGTGAGGCGCGGCGGCATTAAATCACACATCGAATAATTTGGTGTTATCTGTTTAAAAAAACTGCCCCCCGGAACAAAGCCAGAGAAAGAAAACGATTTGTTTTACAAGCTGTGTTTCAAATGCTCTGTCATTACATCAGCAGGAAATTGTCCTTCATCAAAATCTACACTATGCTGCTTAATTTTATCTCCTCTGGGGAAAGCATTTCAGCTGCACACATTTATTTTGTTGTTTTCCTTTCCCGACACAAACTGAAATGAAGGGTTAGGGGAGGTGATCTTTTTTCTTTTTTTCCTTTTTAATCTGTTCAGTTAGAATACATTTTTTTTTTCACGATTTCAGTTGTAATCTTTAAAAATTGGTCTGAAAAGTCAACACTGGCTCCTGTTAGTGTTTTGTTTTATTTGCAAGTGAAAAACTCAAGATTGATTTGCACTCTTCCTCAGCTCTTCATTATTTGGCATATTCTGTAAATTCACATAAGCAGTTTACTCACAGGAAGGTGTGTGTGTGTGTGTGTGTGTGTGTGTGTGTGTGTGTGTGATTATTCATGTGTATCCCATGTAACAGTACTCGACTCTAAATTTGGAGTTCCTTCACATTCTGAAGTTGCACATGTACGAGTGTGTCCGTGCTGCGTTTGTGGGTGTGCATGGAATTATGTGTGTGTGTGTGTGTGTGTGTGTGTGTGTATCTGTGTCCTATATGTTACATTTACCTAAACTGCTGCTCTCTCTTTTTCCTGCTTCATTTTGACAAATTTGCGTTTCCAGGAAGCCTCTGAGGTCAGCGCAGCATCTGTTGCTACTTAGGTCCAAGATGCAGTCATGAGCACTTGCACACACACACACACACACACACACACACACACACACACACACACACACACACACACACACACACACACACATGCATGGTGCAGGAGCTGCTTTGTATAAGTTACTGAAGAACCGAGACCCAATCAGACATGAAGGCGTGTTTAAAGTTCCCAAAGTGACTTTAAAGAGGGTTAGGGTTAGGGAGCCCAGGTCTAGACGTCCAGGTTTCACAGTTTGGGTTAAGGGGGTGTATGTGAAGGAAATGGATCATTATTTTAAGGGGTCTAAATTAGAAGTATAAAATATTTTTTTTACATTATAGACAGTAGATGCAATAAAATAAGAAATTCAGACTTTCCGGGGTTTTCTTAGAGCTGAAGGTTTCTCAAATCACTTCATGCTGTCTTGTCTTTGACTCTCTGTTTGTGTGTGTTTCTTCTTTACATACCACATTACTGACATGGAGATGGTTGCTCACTTTCTCAGAGCTCCGGCCAAAGCGACCGGAACACCTGGATGGTTATATCGGCTGCATTGGTCCGGCCAAAGCCATCAATGCATCGGCCCCCGTTGCCCTCAACTGCTTTGCCCTGTCAGTTTTCATTCCCTTTCATTCACATCTCTTCGCCCAAAACCGCATTCATGACCAAACATGGCCTGATCCCATCAGAGTGATGCTTCAGTTTACCTCAGCGAAATACCCTCAGATACTTCGGCGATACCGCAGCGATGTATCGGAGGAGAAGAAGAAGCCCCCATTTGGCTCTCACGGTTTCTAGACACTGAGGAGGGAGATGAGAGAAGCCAGACATTTAAAGAAAGATCTTTAAGTAAAAAATGGTTTCTGTTCTTGGTTTGGTTTGAAGCCACAAAAACTGGGCTTCACAGCCAAGTCCCTGAGCAGAACCCAGAACCCAGAACCACAGATCGCAGACCTCTGTCTCGGTATGCAGTGAGGTCTGGATTCCAGTTAAACCTCATGTTGAGTTTTTTTGCACATTTATGCGAAGCAAAGATGAAAACGTACATACTTAAATGAAGTGAATCTACTTGATAATTCAAGACCACTTTTCACCTGCGGATGCAGAATCACAGGACATCTCTATCACATAGCGAGCCACAGCGTCGCACTGGGTCACATGTCCGTACGTTCCCTTTGAGTCAGTGCACGGCGTTCTGCTGCTGTAAATAACCTCCTCCTCACCAGTACGAATGCACCGATCACTTGTGTTTCGGTGAAGTTAAGTGAAAACTACAGCGCCCAGATGGTTTGAATTTGATCTGACACTCTCGGGTATATCATGTATTATTCTCATGTATTTTATTTTGAAAATAAAGCAGTGTTTACAGTCATGGGACTGCAAAACAACATTATTATATGAGAAATCCTATGTTGAAACCTTGTGTATTAAACACACTAACCATCATCACGTTTCAATATGTTCATCAAGTGTTGCATTATAAAAATGTCTGCACAACTAAAAGCATGACTGTTAAATATGCATGATGATGTGTGATGCAGTGATGATGAAACTGCAGCTGAAGACACTTTTCACACTTTGGCGTCGAACTGTGCTGGTCGTTGTTTGGTTCTGGCAGCTGAAGGGGAACCAATGGGGGGTCCTGGTGGGCCGGCGGTCTCAGATGCTGTCTTGGTTTTGGCGAGTGACTTCAGATGTCACTCTCCTCTCTCTTTTTTTTTTTTTTTTTGCCTCCTGTCAGGATCTACTGTTTTCTATCCAATAAAAGGCAAAAAGAAATGACGCCTCTATAAAATGTGCTTTTATGGGGATTATTTGCAGGACTACTTTTAGGAGTTCAGATTCTTGGTTACTACGACGATCCTCCCACCCGCCGCCACGTTGGATGCCAACCTTTTGGTTGCTTAGGTTTGCTCCGCCACACTGCGTGTGCTGCTGACGGAGATGTTAAGATATTAAGATGCTGCCCCGCGGGGTGATGGACTCTCCGTGGCCCGCTGTGTTAACAGGACAGACTTGTTAGAGGAGCAAGGACCACCCCAACGCTGCTTCCCTCAACAAAACTCAACCAGATGTGTAATGAAGGCCGCAAGGACGCCGTGTGTATGTGTGAGTGTAATCATTCTCACCTGTGTTGCCGTGTGTGCTGATACAACCCCCTGTGTAGAGGTTAATGGATGCAACCCCCCCAGCGGTACCCTGTTAGGTCTGACCAAGTTTCTGCCTGTCTCCCTTTTCCCTCTATCACCTCTTCTCTACTCACAATAGTGCACCTCACCCTCCTCTTTTCCTTTTTTCTCCAACTTTTTCGTTCTCTGTTTTCGCTTCTTTTCCTCCTCAGGGCTTACATGCGGAATTCATTTTCATATTCCCTTTCCATAATTCCCCCTCTCCCCGAATACTCCTCCGTAACTGACAGCCCTGCTCACCCCCTTCTCCTCCTGTACTCCCCCCCTCCTCATCCCCTCATCCCTACCTTACAGCTGTTGTTTTGGATTAGTCAAATAGCTCCTGTCAGATCCAGCGATCCCTCTACTTTGCCACCCACAGAGCTGCGCTGCACACTCACTCACACTTTCTGCACCCCACCACCCCAGTCTCGCCCTCTCGTGCACGTGCACACAAAAACCCTATCGACGTCTTTGACAGGTGCGTGTCAAGGTGTGTCTGTGGGCCGGGCCGTGGGGTTGCCGTGGGTTTCTGAGGTCTCTGCAGGCTTTCTTTCTTTTCAGGTGAAGGAAGGCGCGACGGTGCTGGCGTGCCGCTCACACCTTTCAGCAAAAAAAAAAAAAAAAAGGCGGTTGTTGTTCTAAATCAGACAAGGAGCTTCATAAATTCCCAGAGTTTTTACTCCCCTGGAATTCACCTTACCTTTCAACTTCTCCTCTCTTCTTCTTCTTCTTCTTCTTCTTCTTGGGTCTCGAGGAGTCTTTATTATTTTTTTGTGGAATTTTGACAGCTGCAGGTCTGGTCATCCATGCTGGGCAAGACAGGCTGACACTGAAAAGGGTTTTGACATGATGATGGCAAGAGTAATAGTGTTATTTCAGTCATTTGGAGAAAGGGAGTTACCGTGTGTGAGAGAGAGAGAGTGTGTGTGTGTGTGTGTGTGTGTGTGTGTGTGTGTGTGTGTGTGTGTGTGTGTGTGTGTGTGTGTGTGTGTGTGTGTGTGTGTGTGTGTGTGATAGAAAGAGAGAGTCCAGTTAATATAGCCATAAAAATATGCATTGAAGCAGAGTTGGGAGAGGCACTATGTATTATAATATGATAAAGTCAAAATCAATGATGTTGTTTCAGTGATTACAGAACTAGTGTGCTTTCAGGTCTGAGGTCCAGTGATACAGTATAGGGGTGCGGTGCAAAGACAACAGAGGAGTGGCTCTTACTGTTATGAATGAGTGGCAGACATCTGTCTACTTATGACCATGTTACGTCTGAATGTTACGCAGGACGTAAGGTCTTATGTCTGTGTTTATGAGTTGGTATTGAGATCAAGCATGCAGTAGCAGTCAAAGATGTTAATTTCCAGCCCAACTTCCTTTGGTCATCTCTCAATGACAGGCCGCCCCCCCCCCCCCCCCCCCCCCCCCATCAACCTTTCTTGGTATTAAAGCTGAGGTCAGTAATCTTTTCCAGAAGCTTTTTTGTTGTTTTTGTAGGAATTATCAATATATCCCGACCAATATATCCTGACCAACTCTAGCTTTAAAAACATTTCTCTCACCTGCGTACATAAGGAACATATTTACACTTTAATACACTTTAATACTTTACCTTCCTTCTTCAGACCCTTAATCCAGAAAAGATTAGATCTTTTTCCCCCTAAAATACTTAAAACCTTAAAAAAATGTGACATTCTTTTAATTAGGCTACTGCCTGCTACGTTTCAGTCTTTGCATATCAATCATGATAGCTGTTAGTTCGTTATAACCATATAAATAATGTATCAATCTCACACACACACACACACACACACACACACACACACACACACACACACACACACACACACACACACACACACAGATTGATGTGGTTGCTTTAATCAGTTAAATGGCTCCGTGCCAATTAAAAGTATTTCTATCCAGTTAGCAGACACCATTATAAAGTCATCAGAGTCAGTTGATGAGTGTGTGTGTGTGTGTGTGTGTGTGTGTGTGTGTGTGTGTGTGTGTGAGAGAGAGAGAGAGACATCATGAAGCTGTGTAAGATATCAATTGACATTCAAAGGTTTTCTTTTTAATTTAGACCACAAATGAAATAGCTCAGGTTTTTGCGTGAAACAAAAGAACCTCATATATCCGCATGTTTATTCTTAACCTCTCCTCAGATTCAAACAGCTGGTTCAACTCCCTGTCAGAAAAGATCCACACTTTTTGGAGACAACATCTTGTCCCC